>NC_136498.1:121945881-122165881 GCF_053919585.1 Euprymna scolopes | reverse complement strand
CGTGGCACAAATTTTTGTCACACACCCTTCAGATGTTACCAGTTCGCTGCGACAAACATGCGACAAACACATGCATGTTCAGGAAGGCATCTTGCAATGGGTTGCCAGGATTCCATTACAAACAGTAATGCCTTGTCGCCTAACCGCCAGTCGAGTTCATTTGGGGGTGCAGTGAATTAAACACACCCTCAAGATATTTTTGCTTTTTGCCGTAGCTGCTGTGGACTACTTCCGCTGCTGTAGGTCGTGGCTAGCATGAGACAAGCTGTAGATAATGATGCTGTTGGTGATGCTGATGCATCATTTGAAGGTCGCTGTCATGATGACAGTCGTTGTCGTCTTGATGGCGATCTGAAGAAGGGCGATTCGGAGATATAGCCTTGACTTGCAGGAGACAAACTTGGATGTTGATGATGATGCATGGTTTCAATTTTTCTTTTTATTCTAATTACTCCTAGTTGTTTTTCTTGTTTTCAGAACCATTCCTAGTGCTCCTATAATTATTGATATTATATGATTATGATTTTCTTCATATCCCATAATCCCTTGTGTTTTTAGCAAGTTTAAAATATTTGCTCATTTTCTATTTTTTTGTCTCGCTAATCTTCTTCCCGTGACTGATTGATTATTACCACACACACACACACACACACACACACACACACACACACACACACACACACACACACACACACACATATATATATATATATATATATATATATATATATATATATATATATATATATATATATATAACCTGAGTTCTTTCAGCCATAATCGAAACCGAGACCAGAACTTATGAAGAATTCTTGATAAAATTATTTATAAAAGAAATATATTACTGGAGTGCCATAAGCTATAATCGAAACCGAAACCAAAACTTATGAAGAATTCTCGGTAAAGTTATTGATAAAAAAATAAATGACTTCAGTGCCATCAGTTATAATCGAAACCGATGAAGAATTCTTGATAAAATTGTTTATTACAAGAAATGGAAGTCCATAACAATTAAACGACAGTCAATCGGATGTAAGCATGACACACAAAATAAAAAACACACACGCTATCCTGACTTTATATATAGATTCTAAAAAAGTAAAAAAAAAGATTCATTAGAAAAGTAGTGTCAAGTAAAAATAAAAATGGTCGATTTTATCGATTTATAGTTTTATCGTATGTTTTAATGTAGGGGGAGGTAATTGCAATCGATAATTTGGACTAAGTAAATATATACTATCATTTTTAAACATAAGAACTCAGATTGTGGCTGATTTCATATTTAAAATATTTCATCTACTAAATCCTTTTTCGTACTTTTCGGAATTTATGCTAATTTCAACATGACACTTAAGTATGTAATAATGTTTTCACCTGAAATGCGTTGGTTTAAAAGATCACCAATCTATACAAGCACCAGCTCACGTGATAGATGCAGCGTCAGTCTGAAGACTTTTTGATCGCATCTCGTTGTTCATTTTTGACGTTGTAAATCCAACCTATTGTCTGAATACTTTCTGATCACAGCTGACGTTTTTCAGCAAATCGACGTTTCATTTCCTGTCTCTTTCTCGTTAAATATAGTTGCGCTCTAGATACGGTTCGCGTCTTCTTTGGTTTTCTTTGTTTGTTTTATCATACTTCGTATTCCAAAGAAATCTGACATTTCCCCCCTCATTGTCTGTTTCCAACTTGGTAAAACATGTCTCGGCGATGTGGATGCTTTCTGAACAGACATTGTATGTCTTCGAAAATAATAATTATTTTATTTTCTTCTATTTTGTTATAAATCAATTGTGCTGCATTTTCTATTCCCCCTTTTCTTATCTGCACTTCTATTCGCACCCTTCTCTTTCTTTCCCTCTCCCTCTTTCTCCCCCCCCCTATCTCTCTCTCCCTATCTCTCCCATACTCTCATTATACTACAGATACGACTGAGTAAATATTCGCCACCAGTGTTCTCCGTAAACTCCAAACCCGAAATCTATTTTGCTAAAACTCCAAACCCGAAATCCATCTTGCTAAAACTTAAACTTAATTATTTTATAAATTCACGATACTAATAACATAGTTGTTTTCATAAAAAGTGTTGTATTACGATAATTGAAAATATAGAGTATAAAATATGTTAATAGCATCAGTGACGTGCACAGAATTTTTCAGGCACTCCTCTGAAAAGGACACTTTTAAAACAGGAGTAAAAGGAGCAGGTGCTTGGGCACCCCTTGCACGCCCTCTGCACGCCCTTGAATAACAATTAAACTACACGAAATAGTCCGCGTTTTATACCCACAGGGGATCATCAGGCTAAATGTGCATATATTTTTTTTTACTGTTTGTTTTTACATATCTACATCGTGCTTAGATTAGCTAAATAACCGATCTGACTTGTTGTTTCTCTCCCAGCTATGAATGTTTTCATTAGCCAATGGCTGAGCTTCTCTCAACAAAGATCTGACTGCATTTTACTTGACTTTTGTGAGTGTGTCGAGTTAACAATTGACTATTGTAACACAAGCGTAATTGGAATATTTTTTCCAATTATTTTGTTATTCATTGTTACTTTTGATGTTGATTTATTTTATTTTATTTTATGTTATTTATGTGTTTATTCTAAAACAAAGTTTGTTAAATGCCTAAAATTGATTGCTATTTCACTTCTGCGGTTTAGTAAGTTTTGTGGATCTTTAAAGTTTATAATTTGCAATTTCTCGTTTAAACATAATTTACACGAGGCGTCTAAATATCTGTATGTACTGGCCCATTGTATCATTTCCCAATTAATTATTTGCAACCTATTTACATATTTTACCGCAACCAGCTACATAAGAACTCCAAAAACTAATCGAAAAAATATAATCCGCAGAACTGTATCTCCTAACGATAACAAAAAATAAAACCAAGTTTATTATCTATTATAAAAAACATTCTGCAGACGAATAACTTGCTAGAAAAAAAACAATGCAGTTTACCAATTTAATTAATGTATCTCTGATACTGCTAACTACATAAGCCATACTACAAACACGTTTTTTTTTTTTTTTTTTTTTTTTTTTATTCAATTTTCACCCCAAACAAGGCACAGTGCCACTTTGAAGCAGGGGGCTACTATTAGGGACTTAATTAGCGGGGTCATTATGAAGAGAGATGAGTAGAAAGATGTTTGTTCACATTACACTTGAACTTCTGCATATCATTGCAGTTGGGAAAGCAGAATCCCGGAAGGGAGTTCCAAAGACCTGCAGTTCTGGAGAAGAAACTATTGGAGTAAAAGGCTTTCTTGCGCCTAGGGATCTCTACTGTAAAGGGATGAGACTTAGTAGCTTGTTGAGTTTGTCGGGGGTAGTTACGTCGGGGAGGTACAAGTGTTTGCAGTTCGTCAGAGCATTCACCATTAAAGTATTTGTAGAACAGGCAGAGGGATGCAACATCTCGTCGATGGGACAGAGGCTGAAGCCTAGATGACAGTTCAGGACCTATCAGGTTGGCGACTCTCTTTTGAACCCTGTCCAGGAGCGAGAGACAAACAGCAGATGCACCAGCCCAGATGTGACAACAGTACTCCATACATGGGCGAATGGTTGCCTTATAGAGGTATAGGATACTGGCAGGCGTAAGTAGTTTTCTAGCACGGTAGAGGGAGCCAACCTTCCTAGCAGCAGCCTTGGCAATGCTCTCAATGTATCTATTCCAGTTCATATTCCCTGTAAACGTTAGGCCGAGGAGTTTAAAAGAAGTACTTTTAGGCAATGTGTTCTTGGCCATTGCTATTGGTGGTAGAGAAGGTTTCTTGTAGTTATTGAAGGAAACAAGCTTAGTCTTAGTAGCATTGAATGTGACCAACCATTTTTGTCCCCATTCCACTACAGATTGGAGGTCATCCTCTAGTGTTTCTGCCATTTCCTTGGATATGTGTTCATTTGTTTTCCCTTCATATCTGTTATAGAGAGTGGTGTCATCGCAAATATACCCATCTCAGAAACAATTTTATCAGGGAGGTCATTTATGAATATCAGGAATAATAGAGGGCCAAGGATAGACCCCTGAGGTACTCCCGCATTTATGTCATATTGTTTAGATGTACGACCGTCGAGGACAACTTTGATTTTTCTATTACTTAAGAAGGATTTAATTACATTATGAATTCTTCCAGTGATTCCATATGATCTAATTTTCCTTAGAAGACCATCGTGCCATACCCTGTCAAAAGTCTTAGATATATCGAGGGCCACCGCTCTACCCTCCCCTGTTTTTGTCCAATGAACGGTATATACGTTCAGAAACTACAGTTAAGATATCTGCTGTTGAACGGGCTTGCCTGAATCCATATTGTTTGTCAGTCAGGAGTTTAGCAGCTGTTAGGTGCTGGACTAGGGCTTGATTAACTAAGGACTCAAATATTTTGGCGAAAAGCGGGAGGAGGCTAATGGGGCGATAATTTAGTGGGTCAGTCACGAAGACTAACTCTCCACCTCTCTGATTTCAGTTCAATATCTCAACACTTAAAAAAAACATGGCTGCCATCATTTCGAATTTAAAAGAATCATGGTTGAAAATACTAAAATCTTACAAAGGGATAATAATATAAATAGATTGAAAATATTGGAAGACAAAAAAGCCTCAGATAAATAATGTAAATTACGAATATAGTCGAAGTATTTTAAAATGCTGGGGGTCGTAAATTGTAAATATATACATAAAATTATATATATATATATATATATATATATATATATATATATATATATATATATATACTAGCGGGGCGGCTGGTCGTAAAATACACTTCATTATGCTATTTTAATTTGCCCAAATTTCGTATATATTATTATCGAATTGTGATTTCAACCCCCCCCCCAAAAAAAAAAAAAATAATAAAAAAAGTATAAAAAAAGCGAGAATCAAAACCGAGACTGAAGTATTCAAAGCTGGTGACCTTTTTTTTTTTTTTTTTGCATTTTCATCCCAAACAAGGCACTTTGCCACTTTGGTGTAGGGGGCTACTATTAGGGGTAACATCTACTGGGGTACTATGTAGAGATTTGGGCAGCAAGGTGTCTGTTCACGTTACACTTGAACTTCTGCACGTCAGTACAGTTAGGGAAGCCGGGACCCGGAATGGAATTCCAAAGTCTAGCGGTTCTGGGGAAGAAACGTCTGGAATAGAAAGATCTTTTGCATCTAGGGATCTCTACTGTGTGGGGGTGAGATTTAGCTTTCTGTCGGGTTTGTCGAGGATGTTTACGTCGTGGGGGCACAAGTGCTTGCAGATCGTCAGTGCATTCTCCATTAAAATACTTGTAGAACAGGCAGAGCGATAGCAGTATCAGAATTTTTGTAGGAATTTTTGACACCCCTAACACGAAACTGCGAATACAATATAAAAATCTCGTAATTTCTCTGTTAAAAGTGGGTTATTTATTTTCTTTATGGATTATACTTCCAAAATAAACTATTACAGTTGTTTTAAAAGTAATAAAAATATTTTTATTTTTTTTTTAAACAGTAATGAATTTTCCGAACTCAATATTTTTCAATTTTTAAACTCAATATTTTTAAATTTTAAAAATCTATCAAAATTTTTCTATTGATTCTATTTTTACGATATTTTCAGGGTCAATGTGAAATTTTATGTTCTTTCCAATAAACCGAATATAATATTTTAGACAAACGTTTTTTTTAAATTCACGCCCCCCCATTTTCACGCCCCCCCATTTTCACGCCCCCCCCCATTTTGAAATGTCTATTAAAAAGTAAATAATTAATTTATGTTTAATAGGTTTATATATCACAAATTGAAGAGAAAAGGTCAATAAATAATATATTCAAATTTAAAACAAAAAAAAAAATCAGTTTTTTAGAAATTTACCTGTAAAGTCCGAAGTTTAAAACCTTATTTTATAAGAACACATTTTTTCTTTTTGTCTTTTTTTTTTTTTTTAATGAAACCTTGGTCCTTGCTCCTTTAATTGAAAAAAAAATTAGGGCTTGAATTACATTTTTCGAGGAGTTATAAGCTTAGAAAGATAGGGGGTCGAATAATTTACGCCTCTCATTTTGAAATGTCTATTAAAAAGTAAATAATTAATTTATGTTTAATAGGTTTATATATCACAAATTGAAGAGAAAAGGTCAATAAATAATATATTCAAATTTAAAACAAAAAAAAAAATCAGTTTTTTAGAAATTTACCTGTAAAGTCCGAAGTTTAAAACCTTTTTAAAAAAAAAAAACACATTGTTTTTTTTTGTTTTTTTTTTAAATAAAACCTTGGTCCTTACTCCTTTAATTGAAAAAAAAAATTAGGGCTTGAATTACATTTTTCGAGGAGTTATAAGCTTGGAAAGATGGGGTGGAATTATTCACTATTTTCACGAAATTTCTGACACTGCTAGCAGAGCGATGCAACATTTCGTCGATGGGACAGAGGCTGAAGCTTAGATGCCAGTTTCAGGCTCTTTCAGATTGGCGACTCCCTTTTGAACTTTGTCTAGGAACGAGAGACTAGTAGCAGATGCACCAGCCCAAATATGGCAGTACCACTGTACCAACGTGACACGCATACGAACTGATTAAAAATTAAAAATAAACTAAGATGAAAGTACAAAATGTATAACGATTTTCTAAAATAGTTCTTAAGGGTAAAAAATTGTTTTACCTTTAAAAACTATTTTAATCGGCTAAACACCCATAAAAGAACGGTCCGTAAAAATCCAATCATTTGAGATTTCTAGCGCCACTCTGCGACTTTTAGTTCGGAAGGCGATAGAGTTTTAAAATATGGGGACAGACATATAACCTTTTATATATATACTAGCAGGTCAGCCTATCTTTGCTCGGGTCCTATGTACTGTTCATAACTTTATGTGCATATATATATATATATATATATATATATATATATATATATATATATATATATATATAAATTACAATAAGTTTACCAAGGTAATCAAAATGGTAAGCTTAAAATATATTATGAATATTAAAGAGTTAATATTTACAAGTAAAGTAATCTCAACCAGATGTAAAAGCTCAATTAAACCGAAAAGGAAATAGAGCTTATAATATGAACAAATGATTAATAAAACATGTTAAAAGACATCTTGAAAAAGAGTTAAAAACATATTTAATTTTAAAAAAGGAAGCACAAGATAAGTGGATAGTCCTTAATCCGCGGAGTTTCGAAGAAATACTCTCCTTCTCATCAGAGGGCAGGAATTAGCAAAATGCGGGATCGGATTTTGCATGTAAAAGTATTTAGTGAAACTACAAGTAAGTCACAGATCTTACTTGGTTAAAAAAAAAAAAGGTGAGGTAAGGGGAGTAGGAGGTAAAAGAAAAATGATAAAAAGATTTCACATGAATGGATAGTCGAGAAACTCGCTCAATATATGTTATCGTGACATAGGCTGACATATATTCGGTGGGTTTTTAACAATATTTTGTCTAGTTTTTTATTTTTTACTCCTTTTCCCAAACTTAACGTGTCAAAGAGAGAGTCGGGCGCTATTTTTAATTTTCTACTACATCGGTAAACTCTATATGTTTTATCGAGCTGAATAAACATGTTACATTAAATAAAAACACTAAAAACATATCCAGTTAGGTAGAAAAGGAACTTACCTTGCCTTTGATAACATTTATTTGTTATATATTTATTTTTTGATATTTGATAACTTTTTCGAATCAATGTGTACAGTAATACAAACCCATATATATATATATATATATATATATATATATATATATATATATATATATATATATATATATATACTAGCTGTACCCTGCCACGCGTTGCAGTAGCTCAATTTGGTGCAATGTAAAAATTTAATAAAAAGAGAAAAATGCATGTTTCTTATATTCTTAGTACAGCAATCCACTCCAAAAAGTGAAAAAGAAGGCGAAAATGAAAAATTTGATCTGGATCCTCGGGAGTTTCTGTCAATCATTCATGGTTTGGACTCGACCAACAATCAGTGGATGAAGCCGAACGTAGCAAAAATGTTGAAACGCTAAATTTTTTTTTTTTTTTTTTGTTTTCTGTATACAAAAATGTGAGTTAGTAATTAATATTTGGTTGATGGGGGGGGTTACTATACACAGATTCGAAAAAGTTGTCTAAAAACAAATAAATGAAAGAAAAGGTAAGGTAAGTTACGTTTCTACCTAACTGGATAATTGTTTAGTGTTTTTATGTAATGTAAAATGTTTAATGGGCTCGAAAAACAGACATGGTCGCAGACTCTATTGAATACGTTAAGTTTGGGAAAGTAAGTTGAAAACTAAAAACTATACAAAACAGTTTCTGAAACCCCACAAATATATGTTACCATCGGCATAATCGGTGGGTTTCTGACAGTATTTTGTATAGTTTTTTTAGTTTTAACTTACTTTCTCTAACTTAAAGTAATCAACAGTGTCCGCCACCATTTGTAGCTTTCAAATACACCGATAAACACTGTTTTTCAAACCGACTAAACGCTACATTAAATGAAAAGGGTTCATATTACTAAACACAGATACAAAAAAGTTGTCAAAAAATAAATGTATAACAAATAAATGTTATCAAAGGCAAGAAAAGTAAATGTTCTACCTAACTGGATAAGATTTTAGTGCTTTTATGTAATGTATAATCGGTTCAAAAACATTCAATGTTTATCAGTATATCTGAAAAATACAAATGGCGGCAGACTGTATTGAACACGTTAAGTTTGGGGAAATTTTGGGAAAATGAGTTTAAACTAAAAAACTATACAAAATACTGTTAGGAACTCACTCAATATGTTATTATGACGTAGGCTGGCATATAATCGGTGGTTTTAAACTTTTGCTCGATACAGGTGACGACTTTTAAAAGTCCCTTTTAGTGATTACCTGGTTTGAGGATATTTGTACAACTAAACGGCAAATCTGCTCCAAAAAATCCGGTATTATTTTACTTTAAAGCCCGTTTCACGTTCGTATATAACGAAATATTTTATTGTAGATTTTGGTGTGCTAAAAACGATTCTGCAAACCGTTTCCGTAGCAAAAAGAAAGTTTTCATGATATTCATGAAATTACTTTTTCGAAAAGTTGGTGATCACTTTTCGATGTAAATTTAACTTAGAATGAGCACCCATTTTCTGGCCACCTGAAAGAGGGGCATTTTTCTGTGTGTTTCTTGGCTAAAAAGTTTTTTGTTTGATTTCTTTTGTTTGGTAATAACCCCTGAACTCTGGGACTATTTTCCATTTCACAGCCGTAGCCTTCGTTTACGCTATGCGTGAGCATAAACGAAAGCTGTTTAGCCAATAAACATGGGAAAAAATCCCCCCTCTCTCAGGTGGCTAGAAAGTGGGTGCTCATTTTATGTTAAATTTACATGGAAAAGTGATCGCTCACTTTTCGAAAAAGTAATTTCTTCATATCATAAAAACTATTTTTTTGCAACGGAAACGGTTTGCAGATTCGTTTTTGACTCACGGCCCTTAATGGAAAATTATATCAAAAATCCGGGGGAAAATAGTTTTCAATAAAAACAACAAATGAATTCGATAGAAAAAAAATGGATGCTATGTTTTTTTTTTAAATTTTTCTGTGTGTTTCTTGGCTAAAAAGTTTTATGTTTGATTTCTTTTGTTTGTTAATAACCCCTGAACTATGGGACTATTTTCCATTTCACAGACGTAGCCTTTGTTTATGCTACGCGTGAGCATAAACGAACACTGTTAAATATGCACTCGCGTACCAAACTGCCTTGTCAAAAAACCTTTAAGCCAATAAACACGAAAATAAATGCTCCTTCCCCGGGTGGCCAGAAAGTGGGTGCTCATTTTAAGTTAAATTTACATGGAAAAGTGATCACCCACTTTTCGAAAAAAAATTTCTTCATATCATGAAAACTATTTTGGTACCCATTGGGCGTTAATTTCCATGGCGACCCGCAGAATTATTTAATGGTCGTTCCCTTAGTCCCCCCCCCAGTCAAGGCTAACGCATGTGCACGTAACATTTTTTATTTATTTACTTACGTGGCGGAGTTATACAACCATCACCCCCATGCGAATTTCTACACTGATAGGTTTTTTGAAATTTTTTCACTGGATTATTATTGATTGAACACTAACCAGATTATGAAAAAAAATTGAAAAAAAAAAAAAATTATTTCAACATTTGAAAGGGGTACTCACTTTTTAGTTACGACGTCTAGTAAATCGGTCACCCATCTTTTTTTTTTTTTTTTTTTTTTTGGCTAAATACGGAAGTGTCTTCGGGAGATATAAAATGGTCGCATGTTGACGAAGCAATGTATCGGGAGGCGTACGGGATGGAAAATTATTGGTAATTTTTTAGATTAGGTCCACCTCCTCAATTTTCCTTTAAATGACGACTTGTAATGGTTTTCGACTATGCTGAATACGAAAATCGCATTGAAATTTTGCAGAAATAAGTAGTTATCAAGATATAAAAAGTTGTATTATGCATTTTAATCTTTGGCGGCCATCTTTTTTACGCGTGTACATTTGTTTGTGGCGCGTGCGCGCGTAAAAATATGGCCGCCAAAGAATGCAATGCATAATATAACTTTTTATATCTTGATAACTACTGATTTCCGCAAAATTTCAATGCGATTTCCATATTCAGCATACTCGAAAACCTAGAAAAGTCGTCATTTAAAGGAAAATTGTGGAGGTGGACCTAATCTAAAAAAATATCAAATTATTAAATATTTCAGTACTCATGCAGAGAGTGATCCGTGCTGAAATAATAATGTTATTATTTTAAAAGCCATTCTTAACATGGGGAGGGGAGGGTGTTTTGTACCTATTCTGTACTCTAACCTTACAATTGAATAAAAAAAAAACATATCATAAAACTTTAATTAAGCGTGGAAATACGATTTAAAAAATAGCGCGGATCACTCTCTGCATTAGCACCAACATTTCTCCAGCATGTTAGTGAAATTTATAATACTTAAAAAATTAAAAAGAAAAAACAAAAGTTTTGAAAAAAAACAAAAAACCCTCACCTTTCATAAAAACAAATTATTTGAAAAAACAAACAAAAAACACCCACAAATTGACTTTTAACTAAATAAGTAAAAAAACAAACATTTTTTTTAAAAACTCGAAACTTTATTTTCATAAAAACAATAAAAAAAGCCATGTTCAATCTATTTTTTTTTTTTTGAGAAACAAATATATTTCTGACTTACAAATGCGGTAGAGACTCATATTATTTTTACTTTCTATGGTTTTGATATACCGCGTTTTTATTGGTTACAAAATAGGTGACAGATTTATCAGAACGTTGTAACTAAAAAGTGAGCACCACTTTCAAATGTCGAAATGATGATTTCTTTTTTAAATTTTTTTTTAATAATCTGTTTAATTAGTGTCCAATCAATAATAATCCAGTGAAAAAAATTTCTAAAAACCTATAAGTATAGAAATTACGCACTTACTTTTACAAAGATTACTTACGTTAACTCTTTTCATGAATAATTTTAAAAAAAAAAGTAACTAAACCATTTATTGATAATTTGTCAGGTGTACAAACATTTATTTATTTACGTAGGCTTAACCCTTTTCATGAATAAGAAAAGTTTTACTCTTTAAGAATAATAAAAGGAAAAAATGCAGAGAGTGATCCGCGCTATTTTTTAAATCGTATTTCCAAATTAAAGTTTTACGATATGTTTTTTTTTATTATTCAATTGTAAGGTTAAAGTACAGAATAGGTACAAAACACCCTCCCCTTCCCATGTTAAGAATGGCTTTTTAAATAATAACGTTATAATTTCAGCGCGGATCACTCTCTGCATGAGTATCATAAAAATTAATACAAATAATACTTATCTCAATAAGTGAAAGGCTCATTTCTACCGGAAATGAAATGGGGACAATCTCGCAGTTACGAAAAATATTTTCATTTATAATTTAATATTTTTATAATTCGCAATGTTAAATTATTTTAATAACATACAAACATTCTTTGACTTTAAAAATAGATTTTCTGAAAATTTCAATTAAATTGGTATCGTAGAAATATGGTTTTAACAAACCAAAAATTACATTTATATATATATATATATATATATATATATGGTGAATGTAGTTTGCTTGAAGCATTGCATATAATTAAATATAATATGTAGAAGTAACGGAACTACACAAGCTGAAGCAGATAAATAGTTTTATTAATACAACTACAAATGCTTGTGTATATATTATATATTTCATACACACATTTTAGTTATATTTTTACCAGGATGACCCGCGTCAGATAGTCTGATGAAATATTATGAGAAAGATCTCTTCGTCAGAGCCGCACTGATGAGCTGTGATACAGCGAAACAGTACTGTATGTGGATGACTATATATATATATATATATATATATATATATATATATATATATATATATATATATATATATACATACAATTCTCGGTTTGTGTAAAATTGTCTGCGGCCCCATACGCGCGGAGAGAATGAAAAGCTTCTGCATTAATTACGCCATTAGAGTAATTGTGGCCGTTCGTGTTAAATGGTGAAAATTCCTAAATTAGAAACAGAATTTGCTGGAGAATGAAGCCAAACACAGACAGATCGATAGACTGACGGATGAACAAGAGAAAAAAAAATAATTGCCATTTTTTTTATTCAGTTTATACATTTATATTTATTACAAACTTTTATTAGCAGGGATTCTCGGCGTTGACCGGACGACATGAATAATAAAAGAGAAGGATTTTAAAAAGTGTGAATTTTCTTAAAGATTCTTTAATCTCTCTCTATTTCTCTCTCTATCTCTCTGTCTTTTTCTGTCTGTCTATCTATCTATCTATATTATATTATATTATATTATATTATATTATCTCTACAATTATATAAATGCAATACCTGTGTGTGAGTGTGGGAGTGCGTTCTTTATAGACTCCGAAACGGTTGAACAGATTTTCTTTGAAATTGACAAAACTTTAGTGTATAAGTCTGGGAGTAATCTTAGTTAAGTTTTGTTTCAGAATACCCCTGATAACGATAGACGATAATCGAAACCGTCATTTAGATTTATCTATCATCTGTAAAGCTATTTTTTCCATGTCGTCGCTTAGCAATAATGATAGAACAACGGACCGTGAAAATTCTACTTTGGATAAGTTGATAGCGTGTTTTTTGTTTGTTTGTTTGTTTGTTTTTATTTTGCATAACGTGGTCTATAGGTTCAAGCTCCGTACGTAAATTTTTTTTTCATTAACTGCAAAGAATTTTATAAGACTTGAAAATTTAAATGTTTTTTCTATTGTTGTTGTTTTTTATTTTTGTTTGTTTGTTTGTTTGGCTTTTTTTTTTTTTGCATCACGTGGTCTATATGTTCAAACCCCGCACGTAAATTTCTTCATGTTTTTTTTTTCGTTAACTGGAAAGAAGTTTATATAAAATAATTTAATAAAACATATTTTGAAATAAGTTACTGTATGGAGGCATGTGAAGCTTCCTCCCGGGGGATTTCATGGATTTCGATTACAATAAAAATATAGGAGTGTGAAATATTCGTTAATCATCATTCAATCCCGGGCAATATCGGGTCTCACTTCTAGTTACTATATAAAAGGAACTTTGTGTATGAGTTCGTTTCCTATAGATTCGAAAACGCCTAGCCGATATTTTTATGAATTTCCACACAAAGGAACTTCATTTACTTGGCAATGTTCTTAAGTTTTGCATTGGAAAGTCTTCGATAAGTCTCGATAATCGATAATCAAAATAATCCGATGAAAGAAAGACCAGGCGATTTTGACTAAAATTAACACCTTATACAGTTTAACATACCAAATGCGTTTGAGAAGTTTTATTACCACACAAGCCGAAAAGCTCACCATATAAAATCAAAAGTAGGTTCTTTGATATGACAGGAGCGCGTTTGAAATGAATGATTTTATTTATAACACAATTGAACAATGATGGTTTACTTTTTCACTTTAAACTTAAATGCAAGCCATTATCACCACACAAGCAGTAATGACAGGCATCTAAAATCAACAGTAGGTTCTTTGATGTGGCAGGGACGCGTTTGAAATTAATGTTTCTGTTTAGAGCACAATTCGACAATGGCACGTGACTTTTGTATATTAAATTTATAATGTATCGTAGACTAAGTCACCGCGGGGTAGGGGGATATGAAGCTTCCTCCCGGTGCACGCGATTGGCCCCCAACTAAAACAGGCAATCGATTGATTTGATTGGAAAATTGGCGATTTCACCGATTTCGATGACAATAAAAATATGGGCGTGTAAAACGTATGCTGTTCATTATTCAATCCCGGGTAATTTCGATGTAGATGTTCTTTATCAATCTATATGTATATATATGTGTGTGATTGTGTGTGTGTGTGTGTGTTTGTGTGTCTGTGTCTGTGTGTGTGTGTGTGTGTGTGTGTGCGTGTGTGTGTTGGAAAAGCTTTAATTTTGCTAGTTGGCACAAAAATTGAAAGTTTCAAAGTTTGAAAGAAGTAAGATTCGAAACGTTATATATATATATATATATATATATATATATATATATATATATATATATATATATATATATATATATAAGGGTAGGTGGTAGTTTGCTTGAAGCATTGTTGTAAAAGATTATATGGAAGTTTTAAAAGCCAAAAATATTGCGAAAAAAAACGGAATCATGAGAGTCCTTTCCTCTTCTCTTCCGCCATCTTGAATATACTTTTGTTTTCTTTTTTGGAAAAGGGGAGGTACCTTTCTCCCGAAATTAATCAAAGTTCCATACCACCCACGGACTTTATATACACTGGACATACCAGCAACTTGGTTATAAAATAATTATACATCGAGGAATGATAGATGAATAAACAGTTAGACATTTCTTTTCTCAAACTCACTCGTCTATTTGTTGTTTGTTTTTGTTTTTGCTTTCTTTACTCTCATGATTCCGGTCTTTTTCGCATTGTTTTTGGCTTTTAAAACTTCCATATATATATATATATATATATATATAAATATATATATATATATATATATATATATATATATATATATATATATATGAGAAAAAGTAAAAATAATAGTAACGTTTGACGTTATGTTGTTTGAGAAAGAAAAACCGAAGAATTTATAAAATGGTGATCAACATTTCGTCCCTATTACAGGGGACATCATCAGGATTTCAAAAGGAAAAATGCTGAAGAAAGCAATCATAGACCCTTTTAAACCCTGATGATGTTCCTTGCAATAGGGACGAAACGTTGATCACCATTTTATAAATTCTTCGGTTTTTCTTTCTCAAACAACATAACGTCAAACGTCACTACTATTTTTATATTTACTTTTACTCATATATATATATATATATATATATATATATATATATTGCATTTTAAATTATCAATCACATTACTGAATATATATATATATATATATATATATATATATGCAAGTTTTAAAATATTAATATATATTTTTAACTACCAGTCAAACAAAAACCTACAACCACAAGTTTATTTTCACGGTTGGGAAATATATGCAAACTTAACATGTGTTTTTACTATAATCGGGGAAAAAATGAACAACTTTACAGTAAATATTTAGAGATTTATAAAGAATCGGAATCGGTAATTGTATCGGAATCGAGAAAGGATTGGAATCGTCCCATCACTAATATATATATATATATATATATATATATATATATATATATATATATATATATAGTGAAAATGGTAATTAATAAAAACCGAAGAAAGTGCTCAATACTGTTGTAGAGCAAATATGAGTTTTATTTTTTATTACATTATCTTTCTGTTAAGTTACATTATTGTTTCAGCTACCCAGCCGTTTTTTTTAACGAAACCTGTTTCTGTAAAAGTCTGAGGAAGCTACAAAAAAAAAACGGCCGGGTAGCTTAAACAATAATGTAACATAACAGAAAGATACGGTAATAAATATATATATATATATATAATTATTTTTTTACTATAATAATTAATATATATATATATATATATATATATATATATATATATATATATATATATATATTAGTGATGGGACGTGATATATATATATTTTATATATATATATATATATATATATATATATATATATATATATATATGTATACTAGCAAAAGTACCCGTCGTTGACTGGGTTCAAAAACAGCCTACAGAAAATGGGCTCTGATTTATGAAAATATGATATGTTATGAAAAGGAAGGGATGTAAAGAGATAGCTCCGAATTTGGGGGTATCAAAACCAAAGCAAAATATGATGAAAGTAAAAATAAAATAGATAAACCCCATAATTTATTATACCATACCTGTTCACACTGAAACACTTATTACAATATTCTGTGGATCTATATTAAAAAATCTTTTTAAACTTTGTGACATATTTCCATTCTATGGAGGTCAGGCACGAACGAACACACCATAATTTTATTATACCATATTTCTTCAAACTGAAACATAATTATCAAAGTATACTTACGCAGATAGATATGAAAAGTCTTTATTAAAGTTTGTGCCTATTTCCATTCTATGGAGGCCAGGCGCGAACACTGACCCCACAATTTTATTATACCATCCCTATTTAAGTTAAAACATACTTATCAACGTATTCTTATGTACATCTATATCAAAAACCCTTGTAAACGTTTTTTTTTTTTTTCATTTTTAAATTTTTTATTTCCATACTTTGTGGACCAGGCGCGAACGCAGACACCGCAATTTTAACGAACCACCGTTCTGCCAGATCAAACATACCCGTTCCTGTGTATCGATACATCTTCTATCATTATATGCGATCAGTTTTCTATAATAGTCAACCATATAGGAGCCTAGTCGTGACCAGACACACACAGACACAGACACACACACACAGACACACACACACACACACACACACGTTCAGCTTTATATTATAATATATATATATATGTATATACACACACACACACACACACACACACATATATATATATATATATATATATATATATATATATATATATATATATATATATATATATATATATATATATTCCACAGGGGTATTATGTTCTAATTCTGTCAGCCATAACCCGGTAGAAGTCATAAATAATTCGCAATTGTCTTTTGTCTCTCGCCCACACTGAGGATCGAATCTTCAACCACGAAAAGAGTGTAATTTACAACTGAATTTTACCAAGTAAGTTATTCGTTACGCCAGGCGTTTGAGTTCAGCAAGTTACACCTGAAGAAGGTCGGAGTTTACATCGAATGAAATCTTCTGAAAATAATACTCAAGATGAGAACAGTAGTCCGAAGAATCAAAATAATACGCTTTATATATATATATATATATATATATATATATATATATATATATATATATATATATATATATATATATATATATATAATCTGTAGATATGTGGCTCCCAAAAATAATAAAAAAATAAAATTTATTATATATTATGAAAAAATACAGACAACAAGCCTTGTAATATATATATATATATATATATATATATATATATATATATATATATATATATATATATATATATATACTATTTAATGAGAAATCATTTCGAGTTAAAATGCATTTATTATTACGCATGTAATCTGCAAAGAACACGTTTAAAATATATTGTACGACCGTTGTTGAAGAAGATATTTTTTAAAGGGCTAATATGTTCTCCCCTCCAATATTTAAAAAATATTTACCGTTGTACTAGTAATGTAAATATCTCGATTTTATTTGGTTTGAACCCAATAAAATCGAGATATTTACATTACTAGTGGTCCCTGATAATCGCTCAAAAATCGATAATTAAAAAAATATACTGGCAGAATATTACATTATCTTGCGATTGATGACAGAATTGGATGTGTTCTATACGAAATCTCTTTCAGGTTTTGCTGTTTCTTTATACAATACATGTGTACAGTACACGTAAAACAACTCGACCTTTTCGCCGTCCTGGGTGAAAGAAGCAGATATTCAAACTCTCTCTCTCTCTCTCTCTCTCTCTCTCTCTCTCTCTCTCTCTCTCTCTGTTGCTGTGTCCCTTTTTCCCCCTCCCCTCTCTCTTCTGTTTGTCTGGTGATTTAAAGACAGAAGAAACCAATTCTCCCCTGCTCAGTCGTCAAATAAGATTGGTGGCTTCCTGCCGTGACTCGTAGCCTTACTCGAATTCTAATTAGTAATTTCCACTCTACCTCATTTTTAATCTCACGTGTGCTACACTAATCCTACGTTAACACACCTGCGCCTAAATATTATGACGTCATTACTTAAAAATGAACGACGTCATGAATGATGAATGGTAGCCTTGGTAACTTTTTTTTTTTTTTACTCAAGTCCCCCCCCCAAACAAAGCATATCGCCACTTGGACGTAAGGAGCTACAATTTGGGATCAAGAAAGATTAACAAGATGTTGGTGTACATTACATTTAAACTTCTGCATATCAGTACAGTTAGGAAAGCGGGTAGCCGAGAAGCAATATCTTAGCTGTAGCTAATATGTATCTGTTCAAGGGAAAAACTATTAGAGTAGAAAGTTTTCTGACACCTAAAGACCTCAACTTTAGATATAGACGACCCGTGGCCTGTTAAGTCATCTAGACCCAACAGATCACAGGTCGTCTAGGCTTGCTTTTTATAAAAAGAAAAGAAAAGAAAAGAATCTACTAGTTTTTTAATTGAAATCGCTTGAGAGAATGCATGAAGCCACTAGATGTAAGGAGCTAACAAGAATGAAAACTGATTATTACAAAGACAGGATATGCCTGTTGACCTTAGTCTTGAAAAAGGCAAGTCTATAGGTAGGAGGAAAAAGGTCAGGAGAAAGAGTGTTTCACAATCCTGATATTCTTGGAAAGAAGCTACTGGAATAAGAAACTGTATTACAATGATGTATTAAAACTGCGAATTGGTGAAGACCACTAGAGTTGAACGAGCTGTAACAAAGGAAGCAGTGAATAGATCAGACAATTCTGAAGAACATTTTTTTAAAAAAATTTTATTACATTTTCACCCCAAACAAGGCACATTGCCACTTTGGTGTAGGGGGCTACTATCAGGGGAAACATCTACTGGGGTACTATGTAGGGATTAGGGCAGCGAGATGTTGGTTCACATTACACTTGAACTTATGCATGTCAGTACAGTTGGGGAAGCAGTGACCTGGAATGGAATTCCAAAGTCTAGCAGTTCTGGGGAAGAAACTACTGGAGTAGAAAGATCTTTTACATCTAAGGATCTCTACAGTGTGGGGGTGGGATTTTGCAGCTTGTCGGGTCTATCGACGGTGTTCACGTCGTGGGGGCACAAGTGCTTGCAGTTCATCAGAGCATTCACCATTATAATACTTGTAGAACAGGCAGAGGGATGCAACGTTTCGACGATGGGACAGAGGCTGAAGCTTAGATGCCAGTTTAGGGCCTATCAGATTTGCGACTCTCTTTTGAACCCTGTCAAGGAGCGAGAGACTAGTAGCCGATGCACCAGCCCAAATATGACAGCAATACTCCATACATGGGCGAATAGTGGCCTTATAGAGGTACAGGATACTTTCGGGTGTTAGAAGTTTTCTAGCATGGTAGAGAGAGCCCACCTTCCTCGCAGCGGCCCTGGTAATGCCCTCGATGTAATTGTTCCAGCTCATGTTTCCTGTGAACGTTAGGCCAAGGAGCTTGAGAGACGTACTCTCAGATAAAGAGTCGTTGGCCATTGCTATAGGTGGTAGAGAAGGTTTCTTGTAATCATTGAATGAAACCAGTTTTGTCTTGGCGGCATTGAACGTGACCATCCATTTTTGTCCCCATTCCACTACTGATTGGAGGTCATCCTCTAGTGTTTCTGCCATTTCTTTAGATATGTGTTCATTTGTTTTCCTGTCGTGCCTGCTATAGAGTGTGGTGTCATCAGCATATATACCCATCTCAGAGGCAATTTTGTCGGGGAGGTCATTTATGAATATCAGGAACAGCAGAGGTCGAAGGATAGATCCCTGGGGCACTCCCGCATTTATATCATATTGTTTAGATGTACGACCGTCGAGGACAACCTGGACTTTTCTCTTATCTAAGAAGGATTTAATTATGTTAAGTATTCTACCAGTGATACCGTATGATCTAATCTTCCTGAGGAGACCCTCATGCCATACCCTGTCAGAAGCCTTAGATATATCTAGAGCTACCGTTCTGCCCTCTCCCGCTTTGTCCAGTGAATGGTATATGCGTTCAGAGATTACAGTGAGGATGTCTACCGTGGAACGGGCTTGTCTAAATCCATATTGTTGGTCGGTCAGAAGTTTAGCATCTGTAAGGTGCTGGACTAGAGCATGGTTAATTAAGGTCTCAAATATTTTGGCAAACATCTGCCATAATAGTATTTATGGAAAAGACTGGGACTGACACCATTACATCTGTGTGTGAAAGAGAGAATGTAGAGAAGAAGAAAGGACGAGGCTAATTGAATTATAGATACGTTTCTGCACCTTATCAAGAGCTTTCAAATCGAAAAGCAGTTTCGCCAGCCTTTATATGACAACAGTATTTCATATATAGTCTCATAGTAGTAGAGACGGAGAATAGCCTCGGCTGTGAGCAAGTGTTTGGGGCGATAGGGAGAACCGATTTTAGGAGAAGCAGAAAAAGCAATGGATCTAATAAATAAAGATTTTGTGAGAAAGGAAGACCAAGAAGTTTTAGCGTTGATTTCTCTTTCTAGGGACACACCTACGATTGAAAGACGCCAAGTCCTAACAGGATTAGAAGAAACAAGACATTTACCACTTTAATCTACCATAACCTAAGTCAACTTCTAGATTTCCCCACTCCCGTTTTCACCCCAAAGGCACAGTGTCACTGTGTCGGGGACATAAGTTGCAGGCATACTATGTATGTATTGAGAAGCAAGATGTCTATTCACATTACACTTGAACTTCTGCATGTCAGTACAGTTGGGAAAGCAGGAACTCGGAAAGGAACTCCAAAGTCTAGCAGTTCTGGGGAAGAAACTATTAGAGTACAAGGCTTTCTTATATGTAGGGATCTCTACTGTGTAGGTGTGGAATTTTGCTGCTTGTCGGGTTTGTCGGGGATATTTACATCGCGGCGGCACAAGGGCTTGTAGTTCGTCGGAGTATTCACCATCAAAATACTTGTAGAACAAGCAGAGGGATGGAACATTTCGTCGATGGGACAGAGGTTGAAGCTTAGATGACCGTTTAGGACCTATCAGGTTGGCGACTCTGTTTTGTACCCTGTCCAGGGGCGAGAGGCAAGTAGCAGATGCATCAGCCTAAATGTGACAACAATGCTCCATACATGGATGAATGGTGGCGTTATAGAGTTTTAGGATGTTTTCAGGCGTTAGTAACTTTCTAGCATCGTATAGGGAGAACACCTTCTTCAAAGCAGCCTTGATAATGATCTCAATGTAACTAAACTAACTAATCTGAGAGAAATGGTCGAGTGGCAGCACTAGGTGTATCAGAAATTTTGTAGGAATTTTTGACACCCTTAACACGAAACTGCAAATAAAATATAAAAAACTCGTAATTTCTCTTTTAAAGGTGGGTTGTTTATTTTCTTCCAAAATAAACTATTAAAGTTGTATAAAAAGTAATAGAAATATTTTTTTAAAAAACAGTAATGAAATTAATTGAATGTTACGAGTTCAGTATTTTTCAATTTTTAAACTTTAAAAATCTATCAAAATTTTTCGATTGATTCTATTTTTACGATATTTTCAGGGTCAATGTGAAATGTTATGTTCTTTCCAATAAATCGAATATAATATTTTAGACGAACGTTTTTTTTTTATTCACGCCCCCCCCATTTTCAAATGTCTATTAAAAAGTAAATAATTAATTTATATACCAAAATTTTATATATCAAAAATTGAAGATAAAAGATCAATAAATAATATATCCAAATTTAAAACAAAAAAAAGTAGTATTTTTTAGAAATTTAGCTGTAGAGTCCGAAGTTTAAAACCTTTTGTGTGTTTTTTTGTTTTTGTTTTTTAATGAAACCTTGGTCCTTGCTCCTTTAATTGAAAAAGAAAATTAGGGCTTGAATTACATTTTTCGAGGAGTTATAAGTTTCGAAAGATAGCGGGTGGAATTATTCAATAGTTTTCACGAAATTTCTGACACTGCTAAAGCAGCACTAGACTAGAGTGGTATCATCAAAATATCATCAGAACTGAGGTTAATTTGCTGCATAATATTTTCTGGGAAATCATTGATTTATAGAAGAAACAGAGTTTAACTTTGAGAAACATTAGTTTTGAAACGAAAAAGATAAAAAAAGACAACATCCAGAGTTATTTTCAAGCTTCGATCAGAAAGAAAAAACCTACTAATGGCAAGAACCTTACAACTAATACTCTCTCTCTCTCTCTCTCTCTCTCTCTCTCTCTCTCTCTCTCTCTCTCTCTCTCTCTCTCTCTCTCGGGGGGGGGGGTTGTAAAGGACCAGAATGAAACATTATTCTGCTGAACAGCTTCAAAAGGTCAAGCGCAATAACCATTCATTTATCCATAAACCAGCAGATCTGCTCGGTTATAACAGCTAAAAGGTCAGCAATTAGAGCAGAATCACACAAACCATGCTGAACGTTACTATGAAAGCCCAAACATTGCTAACATATCTGGGGTGATAATTAAGGCCTCTACACGTTCGGCCACAGTTTTGGATCTTAACTGTATTGCTGTTACATAATTATTGGCAAGATCTGATTCTAAGTTATTAAGATTTTCTCCGGATTAATAGATCAAGTCTTATTAATACAATATTGTTCCAAGCGAACAAAAACAATAAAAGCCGCAGGAACAGAAAACTAAAAGCGATTCGTGAAAATTACTCAATTTTGATTGGTTATTGGAGATCCGACTTCAACCAATCAGAAACGGTAGCCATGGGATCCAAGCACTTATTGATACATATAAAGAGCCCCAGCACACTTGAGGAGTAGCTTGATAAATAAACCATTAAGGGCGTTACTTTAATCCTCAGCAGACGAACACTTTTTTATATTATTAGAAAATAAATCATCTATAAATATAAAAGCGAAAATGTATGTATGTATGTATGTATGTATGTATGTATGTATGTATGCATGTATGTATGTGTGTGTTCGCTTTTTCTGTGTGTCTACAAAAGGCTTTTTTCAGAGAAGCGGTCGGTCGCTTCACAACATTTTAAAACTTATATCACATATAGATCGTAATATCTCACAGTTAACAACGAAGCTCGCCTGTCTATTTAATTTGCTCGATTTCGGGAAGATAAATATTCAACATTTGTCGCTCGCCGCATGTGGGTTAGTCTTTTTTCTATAACATCTTGGGAAAAAAAACAAACAAAAAAAACGTTCAGCAGTAAATGAAATCCCGCAGTCAAACTTGACCTCATTAAGCCATTAAAACGGGCACCTGCTAAATCCAAGTAATTACATAAATTCGTTAGCATCTCGGGGCGGGACAATCGTTAACGTCGCACGTTTTTTTTTTCACACTTTAATTTACAACTTTGCCTCAAGGGTTCGGGTTCGATCCTCATACTTACTTTTTTTTAACCCCCACCCCACCCCGAGTTTCCACACACACCTCCAAACACCCGGGCAACGCCGGGTACCCCTCGTTAGTTGAATACTACAGTAAAGTTTATTCTGTGTTTGTCAAGAATAGAACCCTGAAGAACACCAATATTGTACGGAAAAGAGTGAAAAGTCAGCATCCAGAGTTACTTGCAATTTTCGATCACAAAGAAAAGACTTAATAATGTCAAGAACCGCATCACTAATACCATAATTCTGAAAAAAAAAAAAAAAAACAATAAATTTTATGTTTTCTTTGTCGGTTTACGCTCATAAATACGGCGTGGAACGATAAAATTGTCGCTCTGACAGAAACTACACTACAGCTTTATTTCAAAACTTTTATTGAAATAAAATCAATTCAGGTAACTTAATTATGTACTATTCAATGTAGCCACCTTCAGCCTCAATCAGTGCCTTGATATCGGTCCGGAACTGGGAGCATGTCTTTCCACATGCACCGGCGGGAGCAGAAGCTCAACGTGGGAGATCATGTTGGTGATGTTCTCGCCGTATGATTAAACGAAGAAGTAAGCAGATTACGACCGGGGGATGAGGGGGCAGTGAGAGGCGGATAAAAAACCGTAGCACTCCTTCTGAAGCCAAGCCTTGGTCTCTTTGGACTTGTATGTCAGCGCCGAGTTCTGCTGCCCCCAGGGTCTGCCAGCGGCCACCTGATTGCACCAGGGGATCACCACACTCTTCAGCATATCCACATACACTTTGGTGGTGATTTTAAAGCCGACTTTGAACATGTGAGGTAGCATGATGTTGCCCTCACACGAAACCACACCAAGATCGTAACTGTGGCCGGAAACTTGTTTTCATCACTTTGTGTGCATCCCTATTATTCATCATAATCCAGCGATGCATTTTGAGGGTGATGACAATGGTCCTGTTGCCATAACTTGGATCGGTAGAGAGCATGACTTGTACAGCGGCACATCTCCGATCTCGCTCATTGAACATTGTGTCACTTTCAGACATGATAGAAGGCTCTCATCGCTCTTGGGATCTGTACACAACTGTCCAACTAGTAGATGTTCTTCAACAAAACAAAAAAAAAAAAGAAAACCGGTCTTCATCAAACGAAAATGGAATCATGTCGTCTTTTCTAGGGCGACAATTATATCATTTCACCCTGTAATATAACACGGCTGTCAGTCCTTTTATAGATATCGCCTTGGTTTTGATCTTTCTGTTATAGTTTTTAGTGAGTTTGAGGGAAATCTGACAATTTTCATGTTTATGCTTTTTTTAAATGAATAGACTGGAGGTTTTAGTTGCTGTTCGACGAAGCGGTAAATTGCTTTAATAATAGAAGCCATGCCTTTCGGGAATGTTCAGAGATTGATATTGATTTGAGGGTGAAGGACAGATCGATAAGAAATTGGAGACAATTAATATCTTCTACGCAGTTTTGTATAGAATATTTTAAAAAAAAACAGAGCAATAAGAATGGTTTTCTGGATATCTTTACAAGTAAATGGAATGTACGCTTTTGCAACTAAAATTTCTCTCTCTCATTCTCTCTCTCTCTCTCTCTGTATATATATATATATATATATATATATATATATATATATATATATATATATATATATATATATATATACTGGACTGTATACATGCTGAGATTCATTTTGCCCTCAAAGACGTAAGATCAATTTTATTTGGATCCTAACACATCGTGCCCTTTTGACTTTCTCAAAATCAAAATTGGATGAGGAATTTAAAATAATTACTGATGCCTTATCCAAGAATGGGTATCCTCTGGGTGTGATTAGGTCAGTTATGCAAAGGAAAATAGCTGAGTTCTCTGTAACTAAATTGCAAACAGTTAATAAATGCCCAATATATCTGCGTTTACTGTGGTTGGGGACAGTTAGTGAGAAATTTGCAAAACAAATCAGCTCAACAGTGCAGAATTGTTATTTTGCTTAAAATGTGCGTGTTGTGTTCTCTACGAGAACGTTAATGCCATCCTCTCGCAAAGATGTTCTATCCCTTCTATCATAATAATAATGTACTTTACAATTTTGAATGCAGTTGCAGTGCAAATTATGTGGGTCGAACGACATTGAGATTGGATGGAAGAGTCCAACAGCACGTGTCTACCAAAATCAGAAATGGATCATACCAAACAACAGACGTATTTGCCAGCACATACGGGTCTTCAATCACTGATTATCTCATTAAAAACTCGTCGTGTGCAGAGAACTTTAGCACAAACTCATTTTCAATCCTGAGTCGTGCTCACCCGTAATTCTATTTAAAAATCTTGGCGACTGTTCACGTTCGGTTGAGAAGGCCTTCTCTCTGCAAACAGAGGGAATGCCTCTTGGGTTTGAGCGTGATTAGTCTCTGGGATCTTTGAGAAACACTATATCATTGCTTTATTTTAATCGCTTTCCTCCATTCTTCCCCCACACATAACGGAACGCAACGTAATTTTATTTTAAATTGTACATATTTTCGATTCGCCCTTTTTAAAATCCCTCGATACAGCTTTGAGAAAGCGAGGGCGAAACCGGTTAGATGACTCACCATTTTAGTTTCTTCTCTTTTTCACTCCTTTTTCTTTATTTTAAAACGCTTTTAATTATTATGAATTATAAAAGTCTCCCCTTCATGATTGCGACATACATATATATATATATATATATATATATATATATATATATATATATATATATATATATATACTAGCAAAAGTATTTAAGTTAAAACATACTTATCAAAGGATTCTTATGTACATCTATACCAAAAACAGTTGTAAACGATTTTTTATTTTTATTTTTTATTTCCATACTTTGTGAACCAGGCGCGTACGCAGACCCCACAATTTTAATGAATCATCATTATGCCAGATCAAACATATCCATTCCTGTGTCTCGATACATCTTCTATCATTATATGTGATAAGTTTTCTATAATAGTCAACCATATAGGAGCCTATTCGTGACCAAACACACACACACACACACACACACACACACACACACACACACACACGTTCAGCTTTATAGTATATATATATATATATATATATATATATATATATATATATATATATATATATATATATATATATATATATATATATATATATTAAAATAAATGTTATTGAAGAGCACGGAATTCTTCTGTGTCATTATCTTTTTTTTCATCTTTTCCAATCACCGAATAGTTTTATTTATGGTTATTTTTTTTCAAAACTGTATAAGTTGGATCCATAGCGAGCGCTTTCGACAGAGATACCGCTATCATCCTCATGCACGTTGTAGAAATTATGTTTTTTTTCTTTTTCCTTATTATATGTACACATATTTTTATCATGGTCACGTGGTGGCTTATGAATTAGCTGGGCGGATTTAAAAAAAAAAATTATTATATATAGAATATATTCATTTATTGTATATTTACAAGTGTACATATTTAAAATTTTAAATCTGCTATC
Organism: Euprymna scolopes; assembly: GCF_053919585.1. Classification (NCBI taxonomy): domain Eukaryota; kingdom Metazoa; phylum Mollusca; class Cephalopoda; order Sepiida; family Sepiolidae; genus Euprymna; species Euprymna scolopes. The sequence continues at coordinate 122,138,819 of NC_136498.1, read as the reverse complement.
CTAAGCATTTTAAAATATTTCGACTATGTTCGTAATTGATATTATTGATCTGCGTGTTTTTTTTTTGTTTTTTTTTTGTTTTTTGTTGCTTTAATATACAATGCTTCGAATAGACACATAACTAGAGGTAGATCTCCAGTAGTGGAATGGAGCCGTAACTGGTGGTAACGTTCAATGCTGCCAAGACTAAGCATATTTCCTTTTATAATTACAAGAAACCTTCTCAACCACAGATTGCCATGGCTGATGATACACTGCATGAAAGTACTTCCCTCAAGCTCCTAGGTTCAACATCGCAGTACTTTAGTGGATGTTTAAGCTAAACAACCTAGAACTACACGTGTAATAGTGTGGACAGATAGGACTTCCATTGAGTTTAGTCTTTGTGTTCTGTCTGTCAAAAATGGTTATACTAATATGGTTATACTAATATGGTTATACTAATATGGTTATATTAATATGGTTATACTAATATGGTTATATTAATATGGTTATATTAATATGGTTATATCAATATGGTTATACTAATATGGTTATACTAATATGGTTATATTAATATGGTTATAATAATATGGTTATACTTATATGGTTATACTAATATGGTTATATTAATATGGTTATACTAATATGGTTATACTAATATGGTTATATTAATATGATTATATTAATATGGTTATACTAATATGGTTATGCTAATATGGTTATATTAATATGGTTATATTCATATTGTTATACTAATATGGTTATATTAATATGATTATACTAATATTGTTATACTAATATGGTTATAATAATATGTTTATATTAATATTGTTTTACTAATATTGTTATACTAATATGGTTATATTAATATGGATATACTGATATGGTTATACTAATATGGTTATACTAATATGGTTATATTTATATGGTTATACTAATATGGTTATATTAATATGGTTATACTAATATGGTTATACTAGTATAGTTATATTAATATGGTTATATTAATATTGTTATACTAATATGGTTATACTAATATAGTTATATTAATATGGTTATATTAATATGGTTATACTAATATTGTTATACTAATATGGTTATATTAATATGGGTATACTAATATGGTTATACTAATATCGTTATATTAATGTGGTTATACTAATATGGTCACACTAATATAGTTATACTAATATGGTTATATTAATATGGTTACACTAATATGGTTATATTAAGATGGTTATATTAATATTGTTATACTAAAGTGGTTATACTTATATGTTTTTACTAATATGGTTATACTAATATGGTTATATAAATATGGTTATACTAATATGGTTATACTAATATGGTTATATTAATGTAGTTATATTTATATGGTTATATTAATATGGTTATATTAATATGCTTATACTAATCTGGTTATACTAATATGGTTATATTAATATTGTTATATTAATATGGTTATACTAATATGGTTATACTAATATAGTTATATTAATATGGTATACTAATATGGTTATACTAATATGGTTATATTAATATTGTTATACTAATATGGTTATACTAATATGGTTATACTAATATGGTTATACTTATATGGTTATATTAATATGGGTATACTAATATGGTTATACTAATATGGTTATATTAATATGGTTATACTAATATTGTTATATTCATATGGTTATATTAATATGGTTATACTAATATGGGGTTTGTGTTGCATGTCGCTTTTAATCAAAATATCATGATGTGATCGTCATTTTCAAGTATTGCTGGGGTTTATTCTTGTACAATTTGTTTGGCTGTTCAAGATGGAGTTGTTTGCATAGTTGCAAGTGTACTGTCTTCCCTACTTGATCGTGTCTATTCTTATATTCTTTTAGGGATAGTTTCCTTATTATGCCGTCTATTGTTTCGTCTCTTTTGTCCACAGAGTCTGTATTTGCGTTTTTTTGTTGAGTCTTGTTAATCTTTTATTTGCTATATATGGTTCTAATCTCGTTATCTTCTCCGTCTGTTATTAGAGATTCAGTGTCTCTGATTAGGTGTCCTTTTCGTAGGAACGTCCAATTGTTTTCGTTAGTTTCATCTTTTGTCATCCTTGTGGATTGAAACTGTTTCTCTTCTCATTTTTTTTCGCCTTCACCTTGCTTATCTGTTTTGTCTTGTTCATTTTTCCTGTGTCTTTTGACGAGGTGATTAGCCTCTCTCTCTCTCTGTGTGTGTGTGTGTGTGTGTGTGTGTGTGTGTGTGTGTGTGTGTGTGTGTGTGTGTGTGTGTGTGTGTGTGTGTTTTTTTTTTTTTTTTTTTTTTTTTTTTTCTAGTTCATGTCGTCTTTCCTGGGGCGACAATTTTATCGCTCCACCCCGTAATAAAACTTCTTTTCGCAATTAATTCGAGGATGTTTTGTGTGTTATTCTGTTTTCTGATAACACGTTCATAATCCTTTCAGATATTGTCCATATAACTTTCCGAACCTACATCTGTATAACGGAAAGACAGCATTTCATTCTAACTTTTAAAACAACTCCATTGAATTCTATAAGGAAATCAATACGTCCGCATGTATTAAAGTCAGATCGTGCCCATGTGTGTGTACATGTGTGTATATGTGTGTGTGTGTGTAGATATGTGTGTTTGCCATTTGTTGCTACTGCTACACGTCTGCGAGACACTTATTTTTCTGTATTCTTTTGCTTATAATCTCATTTCTATTTATATAATAATGTTCTTGTTTCTCCGTCACTATGACCGTTGCCTGTTATTTTTATTTGAAATCACCGATCCGTTTAATTGCAAAGAAAACCTAATTGGATAGGTATCTCTTCTTCTTCTTCTTCTTCTTCTTCTTATTATTATTATTATTATTATTATTATTATTATTATTATCATTCTTTCTTCTTCTTGGCTTCTCCTATTTTCGTATTTCAACAAAGAAGGTGGCAGCGACTTCTCACACATATCTTATTATCACCGGGCTTAATCCTTAATAAGTTTAGTTATTTCTAAGATAGTGTTTATTATTTCATTTTTCAATCCGTACAATTTACAACATAATATTCAGTATTTTGTCAATAAATAATAAACGCTCCCTCAACATCGTAACATTTTACCTGGCGTTCTGAATGTAAACTTTTCTTCTTCTTCTTCTTCTTCTTCTTCTTCTTCTTCTTCTTCTTCTTCTTCTTCTTCGTGTGTGTAAATATCTAACAGGTAAACTCTTAAACTACTGGTCACATAACACTGAAATTCTCAGGAAATGATATTCATGCATCAAGGATGGTTTATAGCGAATAATATCTTTGTTTGCATGCATGAATAACACGTACAGACATCGGCAAATTTACATGCAAAATGTCCATTCCCACTAGCCGACATTTTTGTTTTCATGCGCATGCGCAGATTCGCTTCTTTTCTTCAACTTGTTTACTACTAGGCTAAATACAGAAAACAACATCAGGCTGGAACGCTAGATTTCAATTCTTGTTGATGACACCAACCCATTTTTTTCATGTCTTTGTATTGAAAAAAAAAAAAATGAAATAATACGTAAATTTTACTCGTTGTTTTGAATTTGTAAATACGAAGAAAAACTTATATATCGTTTTTTATTATTCATTTATCGATTAGACAAACAAATATTATTTTCAAATCAAAAATTATAACGTTTCTGAATGCGTGTGTTTTTCTTTGTTTTTATAAAAATAAGCATTCCAGACATTAATTCAAATATACGAAAACATACCAATATATCTTTTTTTATTTTTATTCTTTGACTGATTAGATTAACAATTATTGATTTCAAATAAATTGTTACAAATGATAAATAGATTATTATTTTTTATTCAAATAAATTATTATAAATGATAAACAATTATTAATTTCAAATAAATATTCGGTGTTTTTGCAGTGTACGCATCGTATTACATTTAAGATAGGCTTTCAAGGTTAATTTAAACGGTATTTTTCTTTTTTATTATTAAACTATAAGGTGAAAATGCAGAACAGTTAAAAAGCCTCCATCCCCATGCTAAGAATGGTTTTCTAAATAATAACGTTATTATTTCAGCATGGTTCGTACACTGCACAAGTACTAAAAATTCTTCGCATGCGTGCGTTTTCTTTTATTTTTAAAGTACTAAGAATTTCAGACGTTGTTTTGCCATTACTTATAAAGACATAAGAATTTCAAACGTTAACTCAAATATACGAATACATATCTATACATTTTTTTTATTCTTTAACGGATTAAATAAACAAATAATAATTTCATCCCGAAATTCTAACACTTCTAAATGCGTTTTTTTTTTTTCAGAAATAAGAATTTCAGACGTTTCATTACATTTATGGGCACATGCCTGTAGATATGTTATTCATTTATCGACTAGATAAATAAATATTAATTTCAAACAAAAAATATAAATTTTCCGAATGCTTGGGGTTTTTAAACTAATATTTTGTATTTTTTGATAAAAATTTCCTTACGAAAAAAATTTTCCTGAAATATTTACTGCATTCAAATAATTTAAAGACAACTACAACACAAACTCGACGTTTATTTTCATACAAAATAGAATTTTTCTTAACTAATAAATTATAAATAATTATATTTTGAGTAAAAGTCCTTTCTTCACATTTTGCAGTTTTCGTAACAAAGTTCAAAATTCAAATGAATGAATGAATGAAATCGATCACGACCGAAGAGGAATCAAATTCATACTTTTAAGGAAATCTTGAACGACAGAGGTCAAATTCTCAGTTCTGTTGCCTATTATTTTTACAACGACACTTCGGTTACAGTAAAATAGTTAATTTCCGTGATTAGTATCTTCATAACAACAAAAGTAAAAAAAAAAAGAAGGTAAATGTGTAGTTTAGCGGCATAAATTATTTGGCAGACAAAAATTTATAAAAACTATTTATTTTTATATAAAACACATTATTAGTCCCAAATGATGAAATAAAACCAGAAAAATGTCATTTTTACTATTTTTTGCATTATTTTTATAGAATAAATGTACGACACGGGAGGCGGCTACATTGCTTTTAAAATTTAGCCTTTCTAAGGTTTGACAGATTGGCCGTTTTAAGGCCAAATTTGGCCTTTTTTACGTTCCTTCATGAACTGTTTTTGGCCTCCATATTTTTTTTTTTTTTTAATGAAACAGCGCAAAAAGGCCAATTTTGCCCATAAAATGTCCAATCTGTGAAACCTTAGAAAGGCCAAACATTAAAAGCAATACGACGGCCTCGAATGTCGTATATTGTGTCTAATAAAAAATGGTGAAAAATGATAAAAATGAAATTTTTTTCTGGTTTTAATCCAGCCTTTGGGTATAATAATGTGTTTTATATAAAAATAAATAGTTTTTATAATTTTTTTGTCTGTCAAATAATTTACGCCGCTAAACTACACATTTACCAAAAAGCATGTATCCACCATTATGAATTTATGTTTTGCTTAATCTATTTTATTATAATGTACGAGAACAAAATATTTAAATATACGATATACAACCTGGCAACGCCAGGTACTTCAGCTAGTTACAGAATAAACGAATATATGGTTTTATTTCATACTATTTTTTTATCTTCATTTAGAATGTCTTCTTCTTCTTCTTCTTCTTCTTCTTCTTCTTCTTCTGTCTCCTCCCCTCCTCCTTCTCCTCCATTATCTATTACTGGCCATCTTGAATTTGAACAGCAGACGACATGTCGCAAGTCTAATCTCCGTTCATCATCGAACGCCTCATCACAAAATATACTCAACACTCAACCTCTACTCACCGTCCCTAACACTCCCTTCCTCCATATCCTCGAACAACTCCCTACTCCACGTCCAACCCCCAACACAATGACGAAATTGCTCGCTTCTATAATTAAACAATCCAAACTAGAATATTCCCTGTAAATAATTCCCCAGGCCTTTCTTCCTTTTCATTCTTGGATTTCGCGCCTTGTCGGCCATGATTGTAATTGATGCGAAATTGCAAACGCGCGTTTATAAGCAAACCAATTTCGATCGCTGTCGACGACGTTGTTGCTGAATTTATTTGTGTTTGCTTTTCGGGTTTCTTTGACGATTTATCAAACTTGCGACTTGTTTACTGTGGAAAGCCAGAATAGATGATCGATCGTCTTTGAAAGTTTCATAACTTTTGTGGTGTGTCACCCCTACCGATAATAATGAAGTCTTTCACTTCTATAACAGCAGAGAGAATATGTTTCCCGGCGTTAGGTATGCACAAGTGATGCACACTTGGCAGTCGGACTGACGTATAACCACAGTCTTTATTTGTTGTAAAGTTTTTATTTATTTATAAAATTTTCTGTTCAATATATTTCTTTCCACAGATGACTAAGTTGTGTCTTTTTATCAGACTATTAAAGGATAACATCATTAGTATATATCTATGAACATGGGAAATATATATATATATATATATATATATATATATATATATATATATATATATATATATATATATATATAAGGTCTGACGAGGCTGCTGGATCGTAAATATGGTCCGGCAACCGAAACATATGTAACTGAACAGACAAAACGGTAATAAAAAATAAAACGCATATTTGCTCTGCAAGAGAGTGCTCAATACGAGCACTCTCTTCATGTTTTACTAATTACCATTTTTACCAAATATATATATATATATATATATATATATATATATATATATATATATATATATATATATATATATTCGACGATTTATAAGCTACAATCAACATCCAAATGAATGCTTTGACGATAATTACGGTTTTCAAAAGGCGAACAATTAAAAGATACATCTGCCCTACTAAAAAATTGTTAGGTTTATTCACGGTGTCTTTTACATATAAAAAAACCCACCCAATACTTTTGCTGATAAGGAGACTTTGTTTAAAAAATACTATATGTCAAAATTATTGTCCGTGGCTTAATGTCTATCACAATAAAAACATCGTTTCCGAAACGATCGTACAAATTATTGACTTTGTTCTTGTTCCTTCTTATGAAACAGATTTTTAATTTTTAATTCTAATTTGAATTTTAAATTATCAATCACATTACTATATATATATATATATATATATATATATATATATATATATATATATATATATATATATATATATAAGTTTCCAGTCTTCATAAAAAATCGGCTCCAAATTTAAATAGAACAAATAGATATTTTTTTGTCTTTTTCATCCAATGTGAAGAGTTAAAAATATATCCACTTAAAGCAACAGATGAAAACTGGGAGCCGATTCCCACACTATATTTACAACAAAAACACAAATCATCAACAGTCCAATCCATTTCACTCCTGTATCCAAAAATTTGACAATTTTCAACTAATGAATATGGTCCGAAATGATTCATTTAACGAGACGATGTGGACTACCAATTTCTTATAAGACCAGCAAAATCGACTACCAAGGCAAACCCCAGAGAACCGAGAATCCAGTTATCCAGAGACAAGACATTCAGTGTAAACAATATTATGCTAATTTATGTCTTTTGCTGATAGAGGAGGTAAACAAATACACAACTCTCTCTCTCTCTCTCTCTCTCTCTCTTTCTCTCTCTCTCTCTCTCTCTCTCTCTCTCTCACACATACACACACACACAAAAGTCAATACATATTCATACACTAATTGTCTGTATTTTTGAGATGAGGCGTTTTCATTGATTAAGATTGTCGGACTGACTTCCTCATCTTGGTTGTTATCGTCACAACGTTTCGGCCGTTTTGCCCTCCGGCCTTCATCGGGTGTTTTGTATCGAACTGGGGAACCGTTTGTTAGGAGCTTCGAACCCAACCCTTTATTATTATTACGGGGGTACCGTGTTCGGACTCCAGCTAGGCTCTGAGACTATCAGCAACTATGTGACGAGCGTAATTTATGATCACAAGAAAGATTTTATTCGTATTTGTATTCGCCGAGGAAAGTAGAAGTAAATACACAGCCTTTCTTTCCACTATAACCCCACAAAATGCTTTGCATCAGCAAAAATAGTAAATATTATTTCCATCACATCTGCAACATTTTCAATTCGATATTTATTATGGCAACAAAATCCTGAAATTAAAAAAAAAAATTTTTAATTACATTTTCACCCCAAACAAGGCACAGTGTCACTTTGATGTAGGGGGCTATCAGGACATAAGTTGCAGGAATACTATGAGAGGAGTTGAGCAAGAACATTACACTTGAACTTCTGCATGTCAGTACAATTGGGAAAGCAGGAACTCAGAAGGGAGCTCCAAACTCTAGCAGCTCTGAGGAAGAAACTATTAGAGTAGAAGGCCTTCTTACATCCAGAGATCTCTACTGTGTAGGGGTGAGACTTTGCTGCTTGTCAGGGTTGTCAGGGGTATTTATGTCGAATGGGTACAATTGCTTGTAGTTCGTCAGAGCATCCACCATTAAAATACTTGTAGGACAGACAGAGGAATGCAACATTTCGTCAGTGGGACAGCGGTTGTAGCTTAGCTGACAGTTCAGGACCTATCAGGTTGGTGACTCTCTTTTGAACCCTGTCCAGGAGTGAGAGACAAGTAGCAGACGCACCAGCTCAAATGTGACAACAGTACTGCATACATGGGCGAATGGTGGCCTTGTAGAGGTACAGGATATTTTCAGGCGTAAGTTACTTTCTAGCACGGTAGAGAGAGCCCACCTTCTTCACCGTAGCCTTGGTAATGCTCTCGATCTATCTGTTCCAACTCATGTGAACATTAAGCTGAGGAGTTTGAACAAGTCCATCGATATAAAATATATAAAATCTACAACGTCTTGGTCTATGTCTTGTGAAGCATCTTCTTTAAAACAGATCCGCCTCCCCAACATGGTTGAAAAAGCTCCCAGAAGTGACCAGCAGCAGAACAGATATGTCATCATGTATATATGTGTATATATGTATATGCATATATGTATATATGTGTATATGTATATATGTTGACACACAAGCACGCACTAACAAAACTAGACAAGTCATGGGCTATTAGGATAAACATTTAGGACACAAGGACAACAGTCCGTTATACAAACACAACGTTCATACATATTTATATGGCCCGTTAATTAATCAAGGAAATATAAGTATGATTTAGATAACAGCAATACACGATATACAACATAAGTTCAATCATTATAACAATGCAATTTGGAATCCTCTCTGATCCATTAAAAAAAAAACATAACAAACATAAAAAAAGGAGGCATTACTTTTGGAACGTACATTAGACACACCAGAATTTATTCATTTCTGGAAAGTTGATTTTATTGGTCACAACATTGCATACAATTGTTTCAGTCTACATAGTCACCACAATAGTCAATGCACTTTTGCCAGGAATTCAATGACGCGTCTCTGCTTCTGACACAAGTTCATGACGGGTTGCTTTCTTATAATCTCTGATCGTCAATATCTGAAACAGCCATGAATTCATAAGTTCAATCATCATTACAGTGCAATTTGGAATCCTCTCTGATCCATTAGATGGACATAAAAAAAAGGAGGCATTACTTTTCGAACGTACATTAGACACACCAGAATTTATTAATTTCTGGAAAGTTTTACTTTTATTGGTCACAACATTGCATACAATTGTTTCAGTCCCGATGTTGGGATATAAGAATATGACCGTTTATCAAATTATAATTTGCACAACTTGGGGGCTTCATCAGCGCATAGAAAAAAAACAATATTACAAAAGTTTTACAGTCCACGAATACGACCTGTCTAGTTAATTTTTTTATGAACAGCATTTATTATATAAAGTTTCAAGCGGGATTTATCTACATTTTTAGATTTAATACACTTGCCTTGCAGTCCAGTAATTACTTGAATTTCGTAGTAGTTGGTAGCCAGTTTGTTTCCATTTATTGCCCATCCTATCGTATGTATGTACATATGTGTATGTGTGTGTGTGAGTGTGTCAAGAATGAGAGTTCATATAGAAACGTTGTTTTAATCTGAATAAAATATGCATCAAGTGCGCTTGAAAGCCAAATCACAACGTAATATTAGGAAAATAAACAAATATTTTACTTGTTTGAAATTTATCACAAATATATTTCAGAGGTATACTCCATCTTCAGTGTGTTGTTTTCTTTCTTTTTTTTTTCCTTTTCTTCTTCCTTGCCATGTTTGTAAAGTTTGAGAAAGAAGAATGAGAGTTTGCGCACTTAATGCGTATTTTATTTTATTCAAATTAAAACAACGTTTTTATATGAACTCTCATCCTTGACGTAATTCTCGCATTGCCTACGCACGATTCAAACATTTCAAAATACAACCGCTAGATACAACGCGCGGCTCTTTAAAAACGGACTTCTTTCTCCAACTTTACAACATGACAAGGAAGAAAAAAAAGGGGGGGGGAGAAACAAAACAACACACTGAAGATGGAGTATACCTCTGAAATATATTTGTGATAAATTTCAAACAAGTAAAATATTTGTTTATTTTCCTAATATTACGTATTTTATTTTATACAACATATGTTAATTTGGTCCGAATACAATACCAAATTAAAGACTCAGCATTTGTCCTGAATTTATAGAAATGCCATTTTTATTTGACAGATGATGTTGCAATATATTCTGACCAATGATGCCAAACTATTTTGGATGAGTATCAACAAATGTTCCAAAGTTCCAATATGTTTTATCAAAATCAGTGAAATCTTCTATTTTTCAATCATACTAAATAATTGCCTGCTCTAATTGGGAACCCACCACAGTGCATCAAAAGGATGCTCACATTCCCCCCCATAGTGACTTAGTTCACAATATATTGTAATCTACATTGCACTGTAGAGAACCTACTGTAACATTATTTTTTTCATTTAATGGCTTGAATTAAAGTTTGAGATGCAAAAGTTAAGTATCATGGTTTGATTGTGCTCTAAGCAGAAACATTTATTTTGAATGTGCCTCTGTTTTATCAAAGAACCTACTGTTGGTTTCATATGTTGGCACCATCTGCTTCTGCAGTGATAAAACTTTTCAAATGCACTTGTGATGTTAGGCTGTATAAAAGTGTTAACTTTGGACAAAATCAAATCAGATTTTTCGATTATCAATTTTCGATTCTTATCAGATATACTTCGATACAAAACCTAAGAAAACCTCCAAATACATAAAGTACATCGTCCCAGCTGTTTCAGTGTCCATAGAGAACTTTCCCTCTCTTTCTCTCTTGCACACACACACACATACACACACCCCACACACACACATGCAAGTACATACATATACACACTCATGCATGCACACACACACACACACCCCCCACACACACACATGCAAGTACACACATATACACACTCATGCATGCACACACACCACACACACACACATGCAAGTACACACATATACACACTCATGCATGCACACACATTCACACATTCACACACACATTCACACATTCACACACACACACACACACACACACACACACACACACACACACACACACACACACACACACACACACACACACATACCTTGGTTAAAGTGAGTGTCCCTAATGATGGCAGTCTGAACAGAGCTGAAAGGGAGAAACAGACCAAATATCAAAGTTTCATGTATAATATGAAAAGAAACTGGAATCTTAAGGGGATATCAATCAAACCAGTTATCATAGGTGACACAGGGCTTATGAAGAAGAACCTGAAGTCCTACCTAACTAATATTCCTGGTGAACCAAGTGCAAAAGAGATCCAGACAATTGCACTTAAGGGAACAGCAAGGATACTAAAAAGAGCTCTCGGCTTGTTTCAATAAAAGCAGAGGAATGTTTGGCTGCCCCATACCCAGCATTACAATCTTCAAAGAAACACACACACACACACAGACACAGACACACACACACACACACACACACACACACAAGTAGATAGATAGAGATTAATAAGTATTAAAGGAAACAGAAGATTGTGAAAAGATAGAGTGATGGCTGGGATGGCTGGGAACATAGGTTGAAGCTCTTCTCCCTAACAAAAAAAAAAAAAAAAAAAAGCATCAGTAAATAGCAACAAATTCTAAAATTCAAAATAATAAATCTTATTTAGCCAGAAATAGTTTATTTTTTTAGATATGGGAGAAATGTGTAATTAGTATTCAATCCTGTATGTTCTTGATCTCCCGCGAACACGAAACTAAAAAGATTAAAGTCCATGAATAAAGCAGAGAAATGTACATTTCTATGAGACGAAAATCCAGAATTATCATCCAAGTGAAAAAATAATATTTGTATAATTGTAAGGTATTGATTGGAAATCTTTCATGACTGAGGAAATATTTTGCGACTGAAGAAATTGTCATTGTCAACATATTTCATGAGGAAACACCGCAAATATAAAGGTATACTAGGAAGGTAAGAGTTTTGCAAGGAAAATATTTGTTCTTGTTTGCGTGAACTTCATTGCAGCTTGAGCTTGGTATACTTTTTGAGCTTGGTATACTTTTTGCGCTTGGTATGTTTTTTGAGCTTGGTATACTTTTTGAGCTTGGTATACATTTTGAGCTTGATATACTTTTTGAGCTTGGTATGTTTTTTGAGCTTGGTATACTTTTTGAGCTTGGAATACATTTTTGAGCTTGGTATACTTTTTAAGATTGGTATACTTTTTGAGCTTGGAATACTTTTTTGAGCTTGGTATACTTTTTGAGCTTGGTATACTTTTTTGAGCTTGGTATACCTTGTGGTGCAGCTTTACATCTTTTAGATGGAGTACGACAACGACACGTGTAATAATGACGGACAGCGGCAAAGTAACTTGAAGAACATTGTCTGGAACTAATTTGTTTGTGTTGCATTAGGCCTTTTATATTAATTTTCTAGAATGTTCCGGTCTGTTTACTGTCTATATGCACGAATTGACAAAAATATAGTCCCATGAATTTGTGTGTAAAAAGGTTGCGTCACAACCACGATTCTATGTGCTGATAGAATTGCAATGCATTGGTGAACAGTGACAAGCCTAAATTGTTCCTGAAATTAATAAATTCCGTCTGAATGCATTTCTCTGATTATGTGGCGAGCGATTCGATTTAGCTGGTCACTGCATATACTTTTAAATAATGTGCTTTTTATATAATGTATTTCAATAAATCGCTTCAAAATACAAATACTGAATAAGAAAAACAAGCGAAGAGACTCTTTTGACTTGTCATTAGTTATAGTAGTTCCATACAGGAAATTATAGAAGGCTATAACCATATAAATACTTGCTATAAACTAATCTCATGGCATCAAATTTTCTTCATCATTCAATAATTCATCCATCTCAGTAATTCTTATCCTCAAGTGACTTTTGGCCTGAATACGTTTATGATCGAGTAAAAAAATTGGTTTTGCTTTTTGATGAAAGTATTTGTAGCAAATATTCTTTCACCGATTTCATTTATAAGTATTATCCTGGAAAAAAATGTGAATGTTCCCTAATGCCAAGCAATCTTTCGAAATGGATAAACTCAACAAAAATACAAAATCGCTTGAAATAATAAATAATCAAAGGGAGATAATCGTAACATTTTCAGAAGACAAGGGACATAATTTCCAATATTAAGTAATTAAGAATTGTCTCCCTTCAGTGCGAACTATTCATCCTTTTCAGGGTGACTATAAATACAAAAAAACAAAAACATCTGACAATGCAGCAAAAATTACTGATTCGTCTAAGAGAATTAACTCTATTTTACCAGATTCGTTTGATTTTTTTTTCAAACGATGATTTGGGACGCTAAAACTATCAAGGAATTTTAAGTAAAGATGCAACTATGTTTTAGATGGCACTAACTAAGTTCGAGACGATTATGTAAGGGAGATAACTAGCATCAAGTAAGTATTTTTTCTTTCTTTTTTTTTTTTAGAATGAGATAATTTGATACACTAATTTCAAGTAAAAAAAAAAAAAAAAAAAAAAGGCCTTGTTTCCACAAGAGCATAGTCCTGTAACTAGCCGAAACAGTTTACGAAAAAAATTAAATTAAAACATTTTCTTAAAATTACCTATTATGGAGAGTGAGTCCATTTAATAAAAAATAAATAAAATAAATAAAAATAAATAAAAATAAAAAAATAAAAAATAATAATAATAATAATAATAATAATAATAATAATAATATCTATATATTATTAATACGATAGCATGTGTTATTCTCTGCGTCACGCTTATATCTGGGTTGTTTAATTGTTATACAGCTAATGGCACTCCAATAATCAATTTTTTAAAAATAATTTTATCAAGAATTCTTCATAAGTTTTGGTTTCGGTTTCGATTATAGGTGAAGGAACTAAAGTTTATATATATATATATATATATATATATATATATATATATATATATATATATATATATATATATATATATATATACTAGAAAAATAAAATTGTGGGGTCTGTGTTCACGCCTGGCCTCCATGCAATGGAAATAGGCACAAACTTTAATAAAGACTTTTCATATCTATCTGCGTAAGTATACTTTGATAATTATGTTTCAGTTTGAAAAAATATGGTATAATAAAATTATGGGGTGTTCGTTCGCGCATGACCTCCATAGAATGGAAATATGTCATAAAGTAAAACAAAGTTTTTTAATATAGGCTGTTTTTGAACTCAGTCAACGACGGGTACTTTTGCTAGTACATATATATATATATATATATATATATATATATGACCGAGAAACTCCGGTGGGGGAAGGGCAGCTAGTATATATATATATATATATATATATATATATATATATATATATATATACTAGCTGTCCTCCACCGGTGTTACCCGGTCGTACAATACGCTTAAAGATGATATTTTAATTCATGCAGATTGTGTATGTATTATTATAGAATCAATCTATTGATTATTAACGATTATATATTATATATTAGAGGAATAATTTTCCCGGTGGATTAATTCGCAAAAATAAAAATTATAAAATAATAATGATAATGTCGTTCATGTGTTTGTTTACAATACCATGTCAGCTGATATTTGGGCTTGACGCTCTTAAATATAGCCTTTCTTCTCTTATAGATAAAAAAGAATTTTCATGGGGGAATATTTTACGTAATACCAGCCGGTGTAACGTAAAATATTCACTTGTAAAAATTGTCCTTTTTTATCTATAAGAAGAAAGACAGATGTTTTTCATTTGCGATACTTATTGGATGAGTTTCTGTACAAAACATATCGAAGAACACTTCCAGTCATATGAATTAGCTTTGTGTGAAATTTTCAACAGCTGTTTCGGAACCTATGAGGAAGAAACGCACACACACTCACACACGCAACTTTTATATAATAGTATATATATATATATATATATATATATATATATATATATATATAAAATAAAAATCCATTCACGTGAAATCACCTTTTTCTTCACCATATGGCCTGGTAAACTACGCTTTTGGTTACAGATCTAATTAGATCTAACCAAAAGCGTAGTTTACCATGCCACAATATTTGCGAAAGAAAGCCCGAATAACAAGAAATATTACGGAGGTATGATTTCCTTAGATCTCAAAACTCGATACTATGACCACAAAAGTACATTCAACAATAAAAAAACACCGTATGAAAACAACACTAGCGAATAAATACTGGGAACTCAAGGAAAACGGACATTCACCGGTAGTCGAATGGAAAATAATAAGACAAGCTACCATCAATATTCAAATTTTATTTTTAGCTGCAATATTTTAAGTCTAAAAAATTCTTATTTTTTATTTTACTAGAATATCTTGTTCTTTACTTTTCCAGGTTGAATTTCTTGTCCTTTACTTTTCCAGGTTTAATAAAATCTTAAGAATATTACTTTTCATGCGCGCATTTTTCCATATAATCCATGATTTTTCCAGGCATTGCTATTGTATTAATATATAAATTTATAATATTTATTAATCATTGTCAAAAAAAATTAGCTATCAAACACACATTTATGCAATATTTATCATTCAATCACAGTAGTTCCGAGCCAGGGTCTCTACCGAGACTGCAGTTCATGAATTCGTGATCTGTATAGAGCGTAAACTAACAAAAAAGAAGATGGCACTCGGTGTCTTTTTAGATATCGTTGGAGCTTTTGACAACATACCCTTCAGTAGTATGTTCAAGTCGCTACGAGAACTCAATGTGCCACCAGTACTCATCCGATGGATTGAGTATATGGTGAGGCACAGAACAGT
Source organism: Euprymna scolopes (assembly GCF_053919585.1). Lineage (NCBI taxonomy): Eukaryota > Metazoa > Mollusca > Cephalopoda > Sepiida > Sepiolidae > Euprymna > Euprymna scolopes. Next base: position 122,122,625 of record NC_136498.1, on the reverse strand, counting down.
TCAAGTAGAACTACTGAGGGCAACTGTTAAAAGGGAAGTAGTTAAATGAAACCCCCAAAAGTGACTTCCTCATCTTGGTTGTTATTGTCACAACGTTTCGGCCGTTTTGCCCTCCAGCCTCCGTCAGGTGTTTTGTATCGAACTGGGGAACCGTTTGTTAGGAGTCTCGAACCCAACCCTTTATTATTATTACGGGGGTACCGTGTTCAGACTCCAGCTAGGCTTTGGAACATAGTTGCTGATTCTCTGTTTTGAATGTTACTTTTTCACTGCCTTCGTTCAGGATTGAACTCAGCACTTTTGGGTAACTGTAAACTTTGATACAACGTCTAGGACCACTTGGCCATATGTCACTAGGATACAGTTCGATACAAAACATCTGACGAAGGCTGGAGGGCAAAACGGCCGAAACGTTGTGACAATAACAACCAAGATGAGGAAGTCAGTCCGACAATCTCAATCAATGAAAACACCTCATCTCAAAAATACAGACAATTACTATCATGGTTCAATTGTGCTTTAACCAGAAACATTCATTTCAAACACGTCCCTGTCATATTAGAGAACCTACTGCTGATTTTATATGCCGGATCTTTCTGCTTGTGTGTTAATAAAACTTCTCAAATGCATTTGTGATGTTAGGTTGTATAAAGCGTTAACTTTAGTCAAAATCGCCTGTTCCTTCTTTCATTGGATTTTTTTGATGATCGATTATCGATTATCGATATTTATCAAAGACATTCTGATACGAAACCTATCTAAGAACACTGGCAGGCATATAATGTACATTTGTGTGAAATTAAAAAAAAAATTAGTCCAGCCGTTTAGGAGTTCATGGGGAACGAACTTTCATGCGCGCGCACACACAAAGTTTCTTTATATAATAGATAGATAGATAGATAGATATGTATTAACATATATAACAGATCTTCTATCTATCTATCTATCTATATATCTATCTATTATTATATAAAAGGAACTTTGCGTGTGTGTGTGTGTGAGAGAGAGAGAGAGAGAGAGAGAGGGAGAGAAAGAGAGAGTTTGTTCCCTATGGACTCGAAAAGGGTTGAACTGATTTTTATGAAATTTCACACAGAGGTACTTCATGTGCCTGGCAACGTTCTGAGATAGGCTTTTTTATCGAAATGTCTTTGATAAGTATCAATAATCAGCGCTACATTGTTCACGTCCATTTTGACGGATGTTGTTTGTTTCTCGTGTTGATAAAAAGGGATTACCACTGTTATTCTTACTGCTATTACAAAGGAAAACTCACTTGGTCACATATGATATGCGTGAGTTGAATGTTTTGTGAATTCACATCTGCCCAAAAGGACAAAAGCGAGGGAACCATCACGTGACATTCCAGATATTTACTTTAGTTTTCCATTTGTATTCATATCAAATATTAACTTTATTCCAGTGTTTGTGTATAGACATATCTATTTAAACGCATTCAGAACATCGTCACATTTACTTACATAAAGATGTATTTTTTTGTAATTATAAAAACAAATACGAACGTTTAAATGTTTATTATTATTTATATATGCATTACTTACGGTACATTAAAACAATAATATTTATAGATTAAGTAAAAAATTGGGTAAAAATACTTATATGTGTTCAGGGTTAGTAGTATAAATTTCTAGTTTGCTTTCTTTGTCTTTATTTTTAATTTTCCAGGGCAACGCCTGTGCAAAGGACCTTCTAGTTGCTGATATTTTGTTATTTTATTTGTTCATGTAAATTGATATCTTAAATATTCTATATTCATCTGATGCAATTATGAAGAAGCGGCGACTATAACATGGTATACCTAGGGGAAATCAAAACAAAACCACTAAAAGATCAGAATCGGAAAAATTTGTGGCTATTTTCCAATGCCAACAAGGTCCTGGATATGACCTTAAACTATATCCAGTGGTAAGGCCCCAGCTTGGGGGCTTTGGGGAGTGTGGAGCCACCCTTTAATTGCCATTGCTCCCAGGTCCACTCTGACCCGGAGTGGTAGTACCTGTTAGGGTCCCAACTATGGGTTGAATAGAAACCGACTTGAAAACAATAAATATATTCTATTAAAAAAATTTTCTTCGAAATCTTTGGATTCGGCATTAAATAACCTGAAAAGGGTTGATATGCCGTAAAACAAAAACAACCAACCAACCAATGCCAACAACGATTCTTTGAATTTGCTTTCTTATTAAATTTTCTTTAAAGAAAAATATTCTACCGCTGATAGTAATACTAAAATAGTGAATATCTGTTGATTTTAATCTATTCGTAAAACTAAAATCGATAGATCATCCCTCACAAATGTATCTACACGTTTAACATTTGTTTTTACAGTAATCGTGAAAAATAGCAACTTTATAGTTAAATATTTAGATATTTGGAAAGAATAGGAATCGGAATCGGTAATTGTATCGGAATCGGTAAAATACTGGAATCGTCCCATCCCTAATATAAAGTATAGCAACGCAAAGGGGTGTGTGACGGTAGCTAAGTAGTTAACTGTATTGATTGCAAACTTGGATGTGACAAGTTCGAGCCCAGTTCGTTCCACAAAAACAATTTCATCAAACCGACACCTGACCTCGTGTCTTAATCTCCTGGAGGTGATATAAGTAAAAAAAAAAAACATTACAACCCAAAGATTGTTGTTGAAAACCTTCCACCTATTTGCGTCGCAGTTTTCTTTTGAGTGGATGTACTAACCGACAACATTTCATTTCCTTAACGCATGACTGACACCTGTTATGAACAAATTTTTTGTTTAAATAAAAGCAGTCGAAATGAAATAAATTAGAGCTCACGGTTTAGCGGATCAGGTGAGAGTAAAGAAAAATCAACACAGCGTAACGCCTAGAATAATTTCTTTCTTTCTTTTTTTTTCTTTTCCTTGTACTCCTTTCAAACAAGGCTCATTGACGTCATCAATAGAAAAATGAGTTTTACAGAACATATCTGTGTCAATCATGTGCAGTGCACGCACACGCTATTCACCTACTTTTATGAGTCCTGCTAAATCATACACTGGTTTAGAGTTTTAAAAAAAAATGCCAGTAAATATGTAACGTTACGTTGTAGCAGAGTGTGTCGCGAGGAACATGGGATAAGTAATAACTTGACTTTTATTTTTTACAAGGAAGTCACAATTTATCAAGGCCCAGAGTCCACTCAAGGATAAGAATTAATGAGTGTAGAGTGGTTGAAGTGGACTCCTTTTTTGTGTAACAACGGCATGTATTTTTGGGGTACTTTCCCAAACTGTGATTGCGCTCTTTTTCTCTGACCTCTGACCTTTGTCCTCTCGAACGTCGTTTCGAATCTGCTCTCAAATATGCTGAGTATCATCATCGGCGTGTGCACATGCTTGTCTGATCGTCCTCGGCATTTGCATAAACGTGTCCAGGCTCTGTTACAAAGACTGTCATAACTGGTATTTATTTCTCTCCCACCACGAGCAATGTGACACAAGGGTGTGTAAGTGAGATTGAAAAGTCAGCACTCCAGGGGAGGAACACTGACTCAACAAATGATACCTGTGCAACCTCGTCGTCATTCCCCGGCACAGGTGCCTCAGATAATTCACCATAACTTAACCCTTTCTCAAAGAGAAAAGTTAAAGCCTGGGGGGGGATGGACCTCCTAGAACTACACAGAACCAGCATTATACCGCAATCAACAGGAAACATATTACAGGAATGGTCTAATGTCTGTGGATTTGGGGGGGGCTGAGGTAAATTTCTTGGCCAATTCTAATTTCTATACATCAATTCATCTGATGCAATTATGAACCTTGTCGTGGCTTTGTGTAACAGTGTAAACATGTTGGATCAATCTGATTTCTTTGCTGTCCAAACTATTGCTTTTATTGACAACGTTATAGAAGGTTCTAGATTCGACCGTTTCTTGGCATGAATGGACTCTGATTAGTCAGTCTGAACAAGTTGTGGATGCATACATTATTCGATATTTTCTTATTTTTACATTCTTGTGGTTTCTTTATTTTTAAAAAAGAGATGACAATCTCGAAATATTAAAGATTTCTACCATCCCAGTTATATCAAGTAGTAAGTCCATATTTACTAATTTGTATCTGTAATTGTTTTTGAAAAATAAATCTATATATCTATAAAAGTGAAAGTGTCTGTCTGTCTGTCTGTCTGTGTATCCGTGTGTCTGTGTGATTACATTTCCCTACGCAATAACTCTGTCAATTTTTAATTTACAGACCTGAAATTTGATATACAGGGTACTGAGATTTGGAAAAATCTATGCAATAGGTTTTCGGCCAGAAATTAGGCGATTAAGGGGTCAAAATTTAACGATTTGACCTTTGAGAACTCTACCAAACTCCTCCGACAATTTTCGGTCTAAACACTTGAAATTTTAGATATAGGTTCATTGGACATGGATCTAACTTAATAACTTGATTTGAGCCCAAAACAATAAATGTTAAGGGGCATAATAGGGGTCAAAATTAAAAAAATTGACAACTTTTTTTTTTTGCTCAACACACATCTCCAAATACATGGGCAACGCCGGGCATCCATGCCGTCTGTGTGTATGTGTGTGTACATTTTCCTACGCAATAACTCGATCAATTTTCAGTCTAAAGACTCGAAATTTGATATACAGGGTACTGAGATTTGGGAAAATCTTTGTAATCCATTTTCGGCCAGAAATTTCCCTGATAAGGGGTCAAAGTTCAAGGATTTGATCTTTGAGAACTCTACCAAACTCCTCCGACAATTTTGGGTCTAAACACTTGAAATTTTAGATATAGGTTCCTTGGACATGGATCTAACTTAATAACTTGATTTGAGCCTCAAAGAATAAATGTTAAGGGGGCATAATAGAGTCAAAGTTAAAAAAATTGACCGCATTTTCTTCAACACCCGGTTTCCTGCATTGCTATAGCCTTCTTATACTTTTTTTACATATAAATGATTTTTAATTTATTTGCTACTAGCTGTCCCTAACTGACTTAGCCCGGAAGTCAAATAGGATTTTTATTTCATGATGTGATCCATTTGTTTCATAAGAAATCAAAATGCACTATGGTAGATTAAATATCGTAATAAAATCACGTAAGTATTCTGCCTGATTCATAAATAGTAGACAGTTATCTATATATCTATAATAGTTAAAATGTTTGCATGTCCGTCTGTTTGTTTGTCTGTATACACTTCCTTACCAAATAATTCTATCAATTTTCAGTCTACAGGCTCGAAATTTGACATAAGGGTAAATCTATTTAATCTGTTTTTGGACAGAAATTTGGTTGTTAAGGGGTGAAAGTTCAACGATTTGACCTTTGAGAACTCTACCAAACTCCTCCGCCAATTTTAGGTCTAAACACTTGAAATTTTAAATGTAGATTACTTGGACGTGGATCTGACTTTATAATTTGTATTGAGCCCAAAACAATAAATGTTAACGAGTGATAATTGGAGTCAAAGTTTTAAAAAATTTGACCTCTGCAGTCTCTACCAAATTACTCGACCAATATTTGATCTAAACATTTGAAATTTTACATAAAGTATATTCAGACATAGGGCAAGCTTTTTAATCGTTTTTTTTTCTGAAAATTTGGCTTCCAAGGGGTCAAAGTTCAAAGGATTTTACCTTTGCAGTCTCTAGTGAACTATTAAGCCAATTTTGGGTCTAAACATTTGAAATTTTACATAAAGGGTATTCAGACATGCAGCAAGCTTTTTAATCTGTTTTTGGCCGAAAATTTGGCTGCCAAGAGGTCAAAGTTTACAGAGTTAACCTTTGTAGACTCTACCAAACTCCTCCACCAATTTTGGGTCTAAACACATGAAATTTTAGATGCGGCCTACTTGGAAATGGGGCAAACATTTTAATTTAATTTGAGCCCAAATCAATAAATGTTAAGGGGTCAAAATTGGGGTCAATGTTAAAAATAAGTTTAACGTCTGCGGTCTCTACCAACTTTTCTCTATGGTAGAAAGGCATTACGATACATATTCACACTTTTTATATATACATATGCACATAAAGTTATGAACAGCACAAAAGGCCTGAGCAAAGCCGTGTGGAACTGTTAGTAAATAAGAAAAACAAAGTTTCATTTGAACCAGTTTTTTTATGTGTATGACATATGTGTATGACATGTGTATGACATATGTGTATGACATGTGTATGACATATGTGTATGACATATGTGTATGACATATGTGTATGACATATGTGTATCGTGTATGTGTATAACATATATGTATGACGTATGTGTATGACGTGCAGGACATGTGTATGACGTATATGTATGGCATATGTGTATAACGTAAGTGTATGATGTATGTGTATGACGTGTAGGACATATCTGTATGACATGTGTATGACATGTGTATGATGTATGTGTATGACGTATGTTATGTGTATGACAAGTGTATGTCATATGTGCATGACGTATGTTCATGACGTATGTGTATGACGTATGTGTATGACGTATGTGTATGACATGTGTATGACATGTGTATTACATGTGTATGACATGTGTATAACATATGTGTATGACGTGTGTGTATGACGTATGCGCATGACATATGTGTATGACGTGTGTGTATGACGTATGCATATGACATATGTGTATGACGTGTAGGACATATGTGTATGACATGTGTATGACATATGTGTATGACGTATGTGTATGGCATATGTGTATGGCATAAACATATGATAACGACGATAACAACAACAACAACAACAACCACGACGACAACAACAACGACAATAAAGCGCTACGAAGGCGGGAGTGGTACCATTAAAACGAGCAAATCTTCGTGTGCTAGAATTTATTCTTTTACATAGCATCATTCTCAATGCACTTTTGGCAGAAATTCAATTTCATATTTCTGCTTCTGACGCAGACAGGGGTTACTTTCTTAAGAGTTTCACACCATCAATATCTGCAACAGAGAGATGAAAATATCAGGTCATGAATGCATAAATTCAGTCATCATAACAATGCAATTTGCAATCTCCACTCATCCATTCGAGCAGAATGAAAAAAATAGGAGGCATTACTTTTGGAATGCCCCTCGTATATTGTTTTCATGCGTACTTCTTGCTTCCTTTATTTTGTCCTTTAGTTCTCATATTCCATAAGCAATGTTTCTGACAAAGTGGGAAGAATTGTTGTTTGCTAACTCAGAATTTAATCCATATAACACTTATTATTAGCAAGTTTTTGACTTTGAAGTAATATTTTTTAGCTCCTTACATCAAGTGGTTTCATGCCTTGTCTGGAGTGATTTCCATAAAAAAAATCTCTCAGATCCATAATGCATGTTCAGGGTCAGAAGTTAAGATGTTGTGAATGGTGGGGCGGGTTTTAAGTGGTTGTGAACTCTTGGACAATCTGTGGTCAGCTGTCTCATCACCAAGTCCATATTTCTTGTAAATCATGTCAACTGCTTGATTGATTTTTGGTTTGTACTCCTGTCTGTCATAGTCGTTGTGGATTGCCATTGGGTTTCAATTAAGTGCGGAGATCACCAGATTGAGAGATATAGTGGACGTTTAGTTTTCCCTTCCATCTCTCCCAGATCTGCAATGTACATTAAACGTAATGTACTTGCAATAACCCTTATCCCTGAGTGGCTTCCGGGCCTTGATAAGTGGTGATCACTGTGTAAAAAAAATTTTTTAAAAAAAACATTTTGGATCGGAGATGATGCCCTTTTTTCCCCCCTGCAACCTTTTTCCCACACAAGAGACGTTGCGAGCCTGTCTATGCTCTATCATTATTTTCATGGCAAGTGTTCGACTGAGCTCCAATCTATGGTTCCCTCATGCCAATCTTTCACAAAAAACACTCGTCTAGTTAAAACTACTATCAATAATTTCCCCCATTCTTTTCGTGCCTGAATCTAAACATGGATTTTATTAACAAAGTTTCTTTCCTAGAACTGCCCGCCTGTGGAACTCTGTTCTGCTAGTCTGCTTTCCAGCTGACTACAATATTGTCGTTTTCAAGTGCAGCTTTAAAAAGTTCTTATTGAACGATCGTTGTAAATAATCTAATTATACGAAATTTCCACCACAAGCGATTACTACATTATTGTCACAATGACTCGTGTACAAAAATGAACGTTTATCTTCGAGTCGATTCTAGGCGTTGATATGCAGTGACCATTTTGTAGAAAAAAAAAAGTTAGGACGTCGAGGTGGATGGGGATGAGTAGTTAGTGGTTATGGACTTTTGGGCAATCTGTTAGTTTGTGGTCAGTCGTCTCCTCAGTCTGCACTTTGTTCTAAATAGCATAAAGTCACTTCTGACTAATCAGAGCAATAAATGCAAAAATATGCGTACATATGCAGAAGAGTCCACGCCCTTCTATAAAATTACATCATCGGAATTATTCAGCAAAAAAAAAAAAAAAAAATGTGCATCGAATTTTATGTGACGCTAGTCGTGATTAAACTAATATATTTTTTTAAATTCGTTTTAGTTTTCTTTTCTTTTTGATTTCAAACCGATTTAAATAAGTACAATAAGACCTTAGATAAGTTGTCACTGAGATGCAAGAGCCAACTGTGATAGGAACCAGATTTATAGAAGAAATCTTAGTGTGGACTTGAAAATGTCTGTTCACATTACATTTTAATTTCTGCAAGTAGGTATGGTTGGAGAAATAAGGAGCAGAGAGGAAATTCCAAAACTCGCTCAATATATGTTACCGTGACATAGCTTGACATACATTCGATGGGTTTTTAACAGTATTTTGCATATTTTTTATTTTTAACTCCTTTTCCCAAACTTACCGTGTCAAAGAGAGATTCGGGTGCCATTTTAAATTTTCTAATACATCGGTAAACACTGTATGTTTTTCGAGCTGAATAAACATGTTATAATTAATAAAAAACACTAAAAACATATCCAGTTAGATAGAAAAGTAAGTTATCTTGTTTTTGAAAGCATTTATTTGTTATATATTTGTTTTTTGACAACTTTTTCGAATCTATGTAATAACACGAAGCTGGATACTCCACCAGATTAGCTAAATTCTTGTCCTGGAATCCACTAAGACCAAGAGACCAACATGAAAGATATACTACAACGTATGAAAATGGTTAATTGGGGAGAGGAAGATTATGTTCTCAATTTCTTTACTAACTCAGTGTTTTGGAGATAAAAAACTTAAATGGAACATTCGAATATCTATGTATCTCATATAGAGTTCAAGTGTTAGCCCCAGGTCGTGGGCCCCTTAATTTTTGAGAACTTCGACTGAAGTAAAATAAAACAAAAAAAGCGAGAAACATTAACTGATTTATGATTAAAAATAACTTCACGTCTATTTACAGCTTGTCGGTTCTACATTGGTAATGCTGACTAGATATTAAAGACGTGTTACAGATTCTATTTGGCGGGACATAAACAGTTGCCCAAACAACGGAACCAAGAAACCTGGATCCTAAATAAGAAATATGATGTTCCATAACAATACAAAGAGTTGTCTTAGAGATTCTCAACTACGCTGATTTCACTGATCAAAATCGTTAGGATTGTTACATGATAAGAGCTGTCCCCTTTTCATGTAAGTGTAAAAATAGAGAGATTTAGTTAAAATGAAAATGAAATAGCATAGGCGAAATTCGAACCTCGTAATTTAGGTTTAGAAATAGATTACATGTGAGAATTTAAAAATGTAAAACAAACGTTTGTTTAGAATATAGATAAATATTTCAAGGAAAGAATGTGAACTATCAAGTTTGTTATGAAATTTTAAATTGAAAGAATGCAGCTTATAAGATAATGTTTTTAACATATTGGAAAAATAGGTTACTGAGTATAGGAAAAGTTTTGGACACGTATGTCCAGAACACGTGAAAGAAGGCACATGTTTTAAAATGTGTATGACGTCACGGAAAATAGAAAGTTCTAGGGATAGAGAAAAAACTTGAGTTAGAAGAGACAGTCAGTGAAAAAACTCAGAGAGAGTCAGTCGTCTAGGAAGCGAGACGTCACTTTGAAACTAAAATGTGAAGCTTTGAATTCTTGGTGATGGAATCACGGCCGGTCGTGTGAAGAAATAAATCCATCATGTGTTTTGTAAAGCTCGTCTTGTCTTATGATTCTTACAAAAAGGTAAAGTGAAATTGTATTATATATTTGTGTTATAAAATGTCTTTACATACACGTCTCAACATCATCATGTCTACACAATGTCTGAACAGTGAACACTATCCCCTTCACTCAAAGAGCTTCTTCTTCCCCTTCTTCTTCCAATCTACACATCTAAAGAATGAACATTTAATATATAAGAATCTCTCCTAACATGAACAATCTCTCTAAGTCTCTTACAACTACAAAATCTCTCTCTCTCTCTCTCTCTCTCTCTCTCTCTCTCTCTCTCTCTCTCTCTCTCTCTCTCTCTCTCTGAGTAATACAACATCCCTCTCTCTCTCGGAGGCTTTCTAAGCATCACTCTTAATAAAACACTCTCTCAAGACAAACACTTCGAACAAGACTCATCTCACCTAAGACTCCCTTCTAATATAACCAATATGCAACAGGATTTTTACATATTAGTGTTGCGTTGTTAAAAGCATATATAATTTTCTAGCGTGCACTTTCCAAATGCTTGCTAAAATCATATATACACCTGACAATTCTTTTGTTGCTATTCTCAAAATCAACACAGAGACGAATTTCAAAGTATAAGTTTTATTTACAATTAAGCTTTTTGTTCATTGACAAAGAGAGAGAGAGAGAGAGAGAGAGAGAGACATTAGTTGTAAGGAGTTGGTTAGTATGTAGCTTAATGATGGAGAGATGTCAAGATGTCAAGATGTCAATCATGCTCGCCGCTGCCAGCCTGCTCTCTTCTGTTTTCTGTTTTTTTATTTTTCTCTTATATAGTCATAAATCGACATTCCTGGAATCGTAAACATCAAGATACCACATTTTTCTTTTCTATTTTGCATTGCGCAATTCATAACTTTTGACCTTGGGATGTAAAGGATTCTTTGTTTTCGCGTGTCACACATGCGTCCGCACGTTTGGGGATACGGCGATGAGGGTGAAAAACAAAAGACACAAGGGTTGAACACAACAGAATGCGAGAAATAGCGAAATAAACACTTCCAGATAATATAAAAATAGGTTTATTAAAGATAAAAAAAAAATAAGATTCAACGAAAAGAATATATTACAAAATTATGGGGTTTGGGATATTTCTAAACATATAAACTGAGTGAACATCCTGGAAAGAGATTAACAGTGTAACTAGAAATTAAGTGACCACGAGGAAAAATTAACGTTCAGTCTGATAGGAGGAGAAACAAAATTTACACTGACTTTTTTTTCGTCGTCTCTTTTTTTCGTGTTCTTTTTCTTTTTACAGCTTGTTAGCGACGTATTTAGTCCGAGAGAATCCTTTTGTGGGGGAAGAAAGTTCAAACAATAAATTCACAGTCATTCCATTTTTTTTTCTTTTCTTATCATCCGCTTTTCGTACCCTATCTTTTGGTCATTTTCGGTTTTCCAAAATAATGTTCCTTTTCCTTTTTTTTTTAATTTTATTTGAGTCGCCTCCTCCTCCACGTGTAGAGAGGTGTCATCTTTGACCAACGGTCGCAGCAAAAAGAATAAATGAGGCTGGAATCCGGCTCCTAAAAGAAATGAGGAAAAAGGAGTGAGCCTCACTTCCTGCCTTCCCCTTCTCTACTTCGCATCCCAATCTAAGAATAGAATTGACGAAATCTCTTTCTTCACCCCTTGGCAGATGAAATATCTGCCGGTTGAATTCTTGGCTTTCGAGACCAGATCACTGTGTAGTATCTGTTCTGCTGCTATGCTTCACTTTTTCTATCCTCGGTCAGTAGAAGCGAATTACTTCGCGACTGAGACAATTTCTACCTCTGTCTACGTCCAGAGCGCTCTTCTCTAGGGAGCTCGATCTTTTGTCCAACACTGCCCTTGCGGGGAAGAAAGTAAATAGGAAATAAATGTGGTTGACCGTTCTCGTTCCCTCAGACTGACTTAAATTTTAGGTTTTAAAAGAGTAATGAATTAGCGGACTCTCGCTCAGCTCAAAACAAATATTAATATATTTATGGGACACAAAAATGTAGATCAACTCCATCTGTAATGTGTGTCTGATAACATGTTTTCTTTCAAATGTATGTCATCACATCTATATATTCAACTGTTGTTGGAAATTTTCTTTTTACTCTTATTCACCCCAACAAGGCACAGTGCTACTTGGACGTAAGAGGGTACTATAGGGATACTATGTAGAGATGTGAGCAACGAGATTTTTGTTCACATTACATTTGAACTTCTGCTTGGACGAAATAGGCTAATATTTGTTTACTATATTCGCAACTTTTTCTCGCTTCTGTGGTTAATTTGGTTATTTCTTTACTGTTTTGACTTTTAAAAATATTTTTCTTATTCCCTCTTCTTTCTACACAATCAATGTTTGTTGTTGAAGAACCTTCCCCTACAAAGCCAAGATCAATTATTATGTAGTAATTAGTGATTGGGCGATTGCAATATTGTTCTCCTAGAAAGCAAAAATAAAGCCAAGATTCCGTTACAATTACTGATTCCGATACATTTACAGATTCCGATTCTTTTAATATTTCTAAAATATAGAGTTGGTTAGGGGGCGGATAACTACAAAAATCCAGAGAACAATAATCCGAAGAATCCAAATAATTTGAATAATTAATCCTCATCTAAAAAATTCAGAAATGTAACGTCACATATGTTTTCCGGGTATTTAAATGCAATTTTTTTTTTTTTTATGAAAATCGCCCTAGACAAAGCATGAAGCTACTTTATGTAAGGCACGAAAAAAGAAAATAAAACAAAACTAAAAAAAAAAAAAAAAAGTACCAGTTCAATATCAAAAACTAACAATAAGTGTTTGATGGATAAATTTTGACCCAGAAAAAAGCAATTCTTCCCTTTTTTGCCAGAAACATTGCTTATTGAATGTGAGAACTAAAGGACAAAATACGGGGAGCGAGTGTTACGAGGCTGTGAAAAGCAAAGCAAAAAGTCCATTCTTTACTTTCCTTTCAACTAAACAATTCCTGGTGTATTTCATAATCCCTTAAATGCCTGGCAATCATTGCCAATCGTGTGGGCGACGCAATGAGTAATTGCATTGAGTTGACGAATTCAAAAAAATTACTGTCACTCAAATCTTTTTGTTTAGTTGACGCTATTAGAACGCACGGTGTGCTCCACGTTTTTTGACGTTGTTTTGAGGATAATACATAACTCTTAGTCACGGTCTGTTAAAAACTTGCCATTCCTAAATGGATGATTTTTTTCCTCAAAAGCTACTTTTCAGTTGAAGGGGTTGTGTCGAATGATCAATTTCAAAAAGTGCATTGAAGGGAAATGGTGAAAAGGCCGCTGATCCCATCACCACGCCATATATAAAGTTTTTTTTTAATTTTTATTTTTATTTTATTTTTTTTTTATTAGAGAGGTGACGAAGTTTAAATTAAAATAAATCACGGAAAAATATTTTTATTCAACAAATACGTGGTTTATTCCAAAGATTATATTTTGACATTTATAATTTAAATACAGTTTTGGGCTCCTGCGGCTTGCGTGTATATGATTTAATCTAGAGGTCCAATGACTACATAGTTTTTAATGGATGAAAAAAACAAAAAACAAAAAGAAAACTGGGGTTTGTATTGTATTGGTTGATTCGTTGGTTGGTTGGTTGGTTGTTTTTGTTTTACAGCATATCAACCCTTTCAGGTTATTTAATGCCGAATCCAGTTATTTTGAAGAACAATATTTTAACAGAATATTTTTTTTAAAGTCGGTTTCTATTTAATCCATAGTTGAGAGCCTAACAGGTACTACCACTCTGGGTCAGAGTGGACCTGGGAGCAATGGCAATGAAAGGATGGCTCCATATTCCCCAAAGCCCGCAAGCTGGGGCCTCACCATCGGATAGAGTTTAAGGTCATATCCAGGACCAACATCACTTGGAGAAGGTGCACTATTCCTCGTAAAAGCTAATGTATGTTAGCCATAGTGAGGAGATCTTATTTGGGCTGCGAATACGAAATGTGATTTTGAATATTTGGTCAGGGTTTACTTCTGGGGAAAAAGTATCCTCATGCCAGGTTGTTCTGACAAAGCCTTGTAAAGAAAGACCTTAGACACTCGAGGATAGTGTCTAGTAGGCATTAAACTCGTGTGTCTGATAAAGAAAGTTGAATAAGTGATGATGAGCCAACAAGTTCAGGGTGTAATGAATATGAGTACATTATGCAAATAACACTCAAGATGAGGACAAATGTCTAATAAATACCAGCTCTGACCATGAACACTTTTTCAATAAGGCGACTTACGAGATTATTATTTAAATATTATAGCAAAAACCACCCAGCTACTTCAAACGAATATATCTCTTTCCTGGAACATATCAGTTCATAGAGTGAATAAAATGCGTATGTAAGTTATTTATGTGAGTATTTGGTGGTACTGTGCATGTTGTTTTTACCTTGTGCTTGTTAGTGCGTGTATAGCTGATAAGCAATATTTCTGACAAAGAGGGAAGAATAGCTGTTTTCTGGGTAAGAATCTATTTCATCTAACACTTATTGTTGACAAGTTTTTAACCTTGAAGTAGTATTTTCTTTTTTAGTTATTTACATCAAGTGTCTTCATGACCTGTCTCGAGCGATTTCCATAAAAAAAACTTATGGATATGATTGGCTGGTTAAGACATAAATACTGACTCGTAGACCCCCCTGATAGTGATGTCGAACGTTACACCTAAAGCCTTATGCAAAGAAATGCCAACTCAAACGACGAACATTTATACAGTAAGGCAACTTATGAAATTATTATTCGAATACAGTAGCAAAGACCACCCAGCTACTTCAAACGAATATATCTCTTTCATGGAAAATATGTTCATAGTGTGAATAAAATTCGTACGTAAGTAATATACTTACGTGAGAATTTGGTGGTACTGTGCATGTATGTTTTTTACCTTGTTCTTATAAGTTGCTTGATACACGTCGAAAGGTATGCCGCAAGTGTCACGCTAAGGATATACCAGTTTTGACTACAAACACTTGTTCAGCGATATTGGATGGAGTGTGTAAAAATAATGTAAAAACTGTTATAATACTTCACTTAAGGTTTGGATAAGCAGCAGAGAAATGTGAAAATTCCATTAGAACGTAAGAATTAGAATCATATATCAGGATATGACGTCACGTGCAGAAAGTTTCTTTTCTAGAACGGCCCCCCTGTAGGACTATGTTCCGCTGGTCTGCTTTCCAACAGACTACAGCATTGTCGTTTTAAAGTCCAATGTAACCAAGTTCTTATTGAACCGTCCTCGTAAATAATCTAATCATACCAGATTTCCATCACTAACGATTACTGCGTTATTTTCCCATTGACTACCATGTACATGCATTAACACTTATCCTCAAGTGGTCTCCGGGTCTTGATATGAAGTGACCGTTTTGTAAAATGCCTATGTAAGTTCCTTTTTTTTACTTAGTTTTTTTTTTACCTTGTTATCGTTAGTGTGATGTGATATAGATGTGATCGAGATGAAGACGGCGTGTATTATTATGTTATCCCTTTTATATAACTGCTATATAACCGTGTCTATGATGTCTTGCCCTAATGTGTGTGTGTGTGTGTGTGTGTGTGTGTTCTAATGGCTCTATGTGATCGTCTCTTCAAGCCTGTCTGTGTGCATTTGTCTCCCTTTTATTATATAAAAGTCTTATATATACAGTGTATATACATTTATACAGTCTGGTGTACATACACGCGATCGAGCTCCTTTAAGGACCTTTAAGTTGTGTATCTTCCTTAGTAGTTCTTAACTGTGCGCGTGTGTGTGCGTGTGCGCACGCACATACGTGTGTGTGTATGTGCATATATACGCGTTAAGAGTTCAACATACCTTTTTTTTTATCTTTTGTCTTCTGGGATGCGGTTCTTCCCGTCACTGGTCGATCATCTGTAAAGAAACATTCAAGATGAAAACACGACGTTGATTTTCTGGCAAGGATCTCTTTATTTATTTTTATTTTTTTCGAGTGAACTGAGGACTTCTTGCATTGCTGACTTAAGCTTTCTTGCGTTTTCATCAACGCATGTTTGACTGTCCTGGTCTCGAAACTATCTCCGATCAAGTTCAACTGACGACCAAGACGACCAACCTTCCCCCAATTCGACTGTCTACTCTCGAATCCCCATGTGCGTTTCTATTTATATCAGGGTATATGTGTGGGATTGGTAACATTTTCTAGTACGTAGGTGCACGCTTTGTCAATGGAAGTCACTGAGTTTGATATATGTCACTCGCAACCCATTGACCTTTCTGTATTTACCCGACGCAAGTAAGTTGGGTTCAAATCAGTACCGCGTTTACCGCGTTTCTGACACACAACACTTCTTCCTCCCTTTTTTTTAATCAAAAATGTATCATACATTTTTATGAGAAAAGTCTCTAGGCCTCCACACCCCACTGAGCAAAGAAAAGGCCAGAAAATCACCATCATCGTTTCCATAGGTTCTCCAAATAATTCCTCTTGGTTAGGCATCTATACTGACCACTCCCATCATAATCCTCGTAACTCCCCGCCCCATACCTTGGCAAGAAACTGCCTACCTTTTCGCCATGTGGAGCGTATCATCGCTCCCCATTGGTGATCACGGCTGCCTGCATTGACTCATAACTTCCTAGAAAACAGATTTTCATGCAAGAAGACCCCACCTACCAGTCGGTCCTACTCAACGCCGAAGACAAAATCTCCAAAACATAAACACAGAGGCCTTCAACACCTCTTGACCTCTTGACTTCTTGACCTCTCGGCAACTCCTTTGTTCCCCGGATTTCTCTGACTCTCTTCTTCCCCGGGTGTTTAGGCTAAGTTCTCATATCTCTGTTCCAAATTGAATATTATAATTCAGGGGAGCAAAACAGGAAGACCCCTACCAACAAAATTTGCTCTCTAATACACAAGACATCTTCTACTGTACTGATTCACTTGGATTTCCAAGCTCCGAAACCCATAGCACTCGATACAGATACAGAAAAAAATCACACCCTTAACTAACCTAAACCCTCTCAGGCAACCGGTGAATTCGCGCCCATTAATTTTCTAACTTTCAGCCGTGGAGCATGTGTGAATCTCCCCTCCCCGACCGAGACGCTACAGACTCAGGACAGGGTATATATATATATACATATATATATATATATATATACACATATATATATATATATATATATATATATATATATTATATAGTAAGTTATAATATATACATGGCGATTAAGCTACACTGAATATTCCGCGTTTCGTTCACTCTAGGACTCTTCAGGCTTATGCGCGAATTTTGTGGTTGTCTGTCGTTTTTATATACGCACCTTCTATTGAGATTTTAGTTAGCCAATCAGCTTTCTAGTGTCCACCACGCTCTTCCCCTCAGCCAATGAACATGTACTTACAAAGGCCTATTTGACCTCTAGTTGACCTGTTCCTTTGTGTGTGCTCTATTTAGCCTGGATATCTAGTTTCTTGACCTGTTAGGGGTTTTTATGTTAGTTTATATATATATATATATATATATATATATATATATATATATATATATATATATATATATATATATATATATATGTGAATTTAGTTTACAAACAAATGGCTACACATAAGCATACATTTTTCAGCGAAAACCCAGTAAGGGAATCGCTTCGTCAGGCCAAGGACATCTATATATATATATATATATATATATATATATATATATATATATATATATGTGTGTGTGTGTGTGTGTGTGTGTGTGTGTGTGTGTGTGATGTCCTTGGCCTGACGAAGCGATTCCCTTACTGGGTTTTCGCTGAAACATGTATGCTTATGTGTAGCCATTTGTTTGTAAAATAAATTCACTTATTTTGGCTCTGTCTAAACATTGAGCACTCTTTTGGGTGACACACTTATATATTTTGTTTTGAACAAACAAATAATTACTACCAATACAATATATATATATATGTACATATATATATATATATATATACATATATATATCTGTGTGTGTGTGTGTGTGTGATAGTTTATATATATTCATGTTTATTTAATTTATCTATTTGTTTATTTTCTTTTGTTTTGTTAGTTTTAAAATTATTTTGTATCGCTATCCTAGAGTAAATTTTATCCTGTGAACACAGGTGTTCGCTATTTCTCTTCTACAGTTTAATAGATGTTGGGGTTCTTGAAGGTCCAAGATAGCAAATTTTTCATGAAGGCATAATATACATGGGTCGTCTAGGTCTCTACATGTGGTAGCTTGCCTAATTATTTTCCATTCGACTACCAGCGAATGTCCACTTTCCTTGAGTTCCCAGTATTTATTTGCTAGTGTTGTTTTCATATGGTGTTTTTTATTGTTGAATGTACATTTTTGGGTCATAATATCGAGTTTTGAAATCTAAGGAAGTCATACTTACGTAATATTTCTTGTTATTCGGGTTTTCTTTCGCAAATATTGTGGCCTGGTAAACTACGCTTTTGGTTAGACATTTATTTTGAAGTGGGAAAAGTGTGTTTTTGAAGTAAATACTTAGTTTACGCATAAATTTATACTTTCGTATATTAATTTTATGTGAGTAAATGAAGTAGTTATATATATATATATATGTGTGTGTGTGTGTGTGTGTGTGTGTGTGTGTGTGTGTGTGTGTGTGTGTGTGTGTGTTGTTTGTTTTGGTTTTAGCGATATGTTTTGAATGAATTCAATTATTTACGAAAGTGAACTTTTACCTGATTGCGAGTTGGGAATAATTTTCCCTTTAACCAACTTGGTACCCCCACATGGGGAGCGGTATATATATATATATATATATATATATATATATATATATATATATATATATATATATATATATATATTATTTTTAAAATATAATTGTCCATATATATATATATTATTGATAATTATATTTTAAAAATAATATATATATATACCCACAAAAGAACTAGACAGATATGTTGTGATACAATCACTCCCACTCGTGAACCATCTAATATATTATGTATTTCGGCCTTCATCCATTCCTTCACCTCTTGACCTTTCATGGTCGCATTTCATGGCTTTATTTGCCATACTAATGTCCGCTAACCGAATTTGGAGGCTTTTTTTGCCCTAAAAAAATTGCGCCATTTTGCAACTCATCAAAGCGCACCCAAACAGTTCCGTTCCCGTGTTTCGCTACGCAGGGCGACCTGTGACCCCAAGTTAAGGCAATAACCTGCGAATGCAACATAGCCACGAGAACAGAAACTTTCTCAAATGTGGGAAGCAGAAAATCTCCACTGTCTAAATAAGCGCTTATACACGTAACATAGACAGAGGATCATAACTATCATATTATAACTGAGTATTGTCACCTTCTCAACACACGAATACAGATACATAAAAGGTAAAACAAAATAAAAACATTAATAAAACAACTTAGAACAGAACACAAAAAATAAATAAATAAATAAAAACTTCAACAACAGCACCGGATAAACGAGAAAAAAAAAACAGTAACAATAACAATAATAAATTATGCAATATTATATAAAACAAAATAAAAAAAATACATATATATAAATATATAACCAAAGTTTACATCAGAAATAATGTAATAAATATATAAGTAAAATAAAATATTTCTGCAGGACTGCCACGCTATCTCCGCCATCTTGAATCCACTTTTGTCTTCTATTTTGAAAAAAAGAGGTACCTTTCTCTCGAAATTAATTAAGTTCCACACCACCCATGGACTTTACATACACCGGACATACCAGCAACTTGGTAATAAGTAATTATACATTGAAGTGAAGAATGATAGTCAAATAAAGGTTAGACACTCCTCTATTCAACCATACTCGTCTACATCTGTTTGTTTTTCTTTTTACTTCATCTTTTCCGGTCTTCCTCCGCATTGTTTTTGACTTTAATATATATATATATATATATATATATATATATATATATATATATATATATATTATTTAGAAATCTACAAAATTTCTAAATAATATATATATATATATATATATTATTTAGAAATTTTGTAGATTTCGTTAAGTCAATAATGCGAGGTTTTCCCTAAAACAAAGGTTACAGACAATATTACATACATAAACATTTTTCAATACAAATTATATTAACAAAAATACAATCATAAACAACAAGAATCGATCTTCAACCACTATCTAACACAACCTTTTCCCGCAAAACAACAACAAAAATTTCACTTTGAAATGTCTCTTATAAAAATAGTCCAACTGGTAAAAAAATACCATTTGTTACAAAAAAAAAAAAAATTAAACACGCGTCATTACTCATTTGCCTTCAAAAATTTTTTCGTTTCTCTATTTTTTTTTTTCTTTTCCTGCGGTCAACTCTGTTGAACAGACCAAAACAATCGCGCGCACAAACTTAACCGCCCCCTCTCTTTCTCTCTCTGTCTCTCTCTATCTTTCTGTGTGTCTCTCTCTCTCCTTCTGTCTCTCTCTCTCTCTCATATATATATATATAGCATGTTTTACGCCAAATCAGCCCACGTGGTTATTATTTCTGCTCCTTTTTCTTTCGCTGTTCAAAAACATAATTAAAACCATAATTCCAACACATTTTAAAACAAAATTTAGGACCGACAACCTTTTTATTGTTTTTTTTTGTCATTCCATGATACGACGCGAGCTTGCCATATTTTTACGTTGCCCTAAATCAAACATTTTTTATTTAATTTCAACACAAGTTTAAGCACAACTTTTCCTGTGAATTTAAAAATACAATACATCCTTTATTTCACTCGTAAAACGGACAATATCTCTGTGTATACTGGCGAATATATATATATATATGTGTGTGTGTGTGTGTGTGTTTGTGTGTGTGTATGGTGGATTCTCTCATATAATCTATATATCTATAAAAGTGAACGTGTCTGTCTGTCTGTCTGTCTGTGTGTCTGTCTGTCTGTGTACATTTCCTTACGCAATAACTCTGTCAATTTTTAGTCTATAGACTCGAAATTTGAAATACCGGGTACTGAGATTTGGGAAAATCGATGTGACGGGTGTCAGCCAGAAATTTGGCTGTTAAGGGGTCAAATTTCAACGATTTGACCTTTAAGAACTCTACCAAACTCCTCCAACAATTTTGGGTCTAGACACTTGAAATTTTAGATATAGGTTCCTTGAACCTGGATCTAACTTAATAAAGTGATTTGAGCCCGAAACAATAAATTTTAAGGGGTCATAATAGGGGTCAAATTTTAAAAAATTAACCTTTTTTTTTTTGTTTTTTTTTTGCTTTTTTTTTTGCACAGCATACACCTCCAAACACCCGAGCAACGCCGGGCACCCCTGCTAGTATATATATATATACACACACATTACATATATATATATATATATATATATATATATATATATATATATATATATATATATATATATATATATAGGTAGAGCTAGGTAGTAGGTTATGAAAATAAAGCAATTAAGCTACACGGAATATTCCGCGTTTCATTTTTGTGAGAATTCGTCAGTTCCAATGTTTAATAAATAAAAATAATATATAAAAAATTAATATATATATATATATATATATATTATTTATTAAACATTTGAATATTTTTTATTCAAATATTTATTAAACACGACGCTGATTTTCTGGCAACGATATCTTGATTTCGTCTACGAGTGAACCGAGGAAGCACTGCATTACTGACTTAAGCTTTCTTGCGTTTTCATCCACGCATCTTTGACTTTCCTGGTCTCAAAACTAACTATCTCCGATCAAGCCCGACTGACTACCAAGCTTCCTCCAATTCAATTCTCGAATCCTCATGTGCCTTTCTAGTTATAGTAGGGTATATGTGTGGGGTTGGTGCCCCACCCCATTAACCTGCCTGCACCCAAAAGCACCGACACATTTTCTAGCATGCAGGTGACCACTCTGTCAATGGAAGTCACTGGGTTTGATATGTGCTCCCGGCAATCCCTTGACCTTTCTGCACTTATTCGACGCACTGGGCTTGACCTTTACTCCCCACCTTAAATGGAACACGTATATCAAATCCATTGCCAAGACCGCTGGAAAAATGCTGGGATCCTTCTACCGCTCCAGTAGATATCTCAATCCTGGTGCAATTCTCTACCTATATAAAGCCAGGTACAGCCAATGACGGAGTACTGTTGCCACATCTGGGCAGGAGCTGCTAGAAGCAGCTTATCCTGTCTTGACAGAGTTCTAAATAGACTTTGTAGCTTAGTGAGGGATGCCCTTTTCTATTCTCTGCGATCTCTTTCTTGCAGAAGAGACGTTGCGAGCCTGTCTCTGCTTCATCGTTATTTTCATGGCAAATGCTCAGCTGAGCTTCAATCTATGGTCCCCCCTCACCAAACTTTCACGAAAAACACACGTCTAGCCAAAACCACTGTCAATAATTTCCCCCACTCTTTATCTGTGCCTAAACCTAAATGCATATTCTATGAACAAAGCTTCTTTCTTAGACCTGCACGCCTGTGAAACTCTCTTCCGATTGCCTGCTTTCCAGCTGACTACAATCTGATTGTCTTCAAGTCCAACGTAAACAAATTCTTGATGAACCCTCCCCCTAAGTAATCCAATTTACAAAATTCCCACTACTTGTGTTTACTACGCTATAATCACATTAACTAATGTATACCCATTAACCCTTACCCTCGAGTGGCCTCCGGGCCTTGGTAAGCGGTGATTTCTGTGTAAAAAAAAAGTAAGTTGGACTGAAATCATTATCGCGTTATTCGCGTTAACCGCGTAAACCGTGTTACTGACACATAACAATATGTGAGTCATTGAAGATTTCTTTATGCCTCTTCCGGCCAAAGGCATGATGGTTGTGGGGGTTTAATCTCTTGATATTTAAACATTTCGCTGTTTATTTCCTCGTTTTATAGAAGTTTCGGAGTTCGTATCGGCTTGTTAATATGGCATAGACTTATTAATTCTTGGGGGTTTAAAACGATTTTCATCAGTTGAAAATAATTTGAGTAAACACGTTCCTGTAGACACTTACTTGCTTTAGATACTGACGAAGAGAGCGAATCCAAAAGAGGTAAAGAAAGAAAGAGGGTAGCAATTCAAGACATTTGCTTTTTAGTGTTCGTTCGAACCGTTTCGCAATTCATGTTAACCAACCGTTCTCATTTATGCTTCGTTTCGACACACGCCACGTGTTATATTTGTCGATATAAAGAAAGACACACAAAAATGGTTGCGAAACGCGAAGGGAATAAAATATTCCTAACACGCGTGCAGTTATATTGTGAATATCAAACTTTGTACTGATAAATAAAAAATCAACTCATACTAAAGTTTGACTGGAATAGGGTGAAGGTTTTAATGAATGGCTTCGATCGTGAAATTAAATCTCCAATTTGAATAAATCATTAACGACAACAAACCAATCACTTTCATGTGGGTGTAGTGCAGTGTGGTTTTATAGTTTGTCTATTTTCTCTTCTATCCAATCAATAGCTTCATAAGATTAATTCATTTCTTGAATTAGAGATCGATTAATGGCCAAACATATCAAAACGAGGCCAGAGATAAGAAGGCCGTTGTGAAGCCGTATGACCTTATACTCGAGATAGAACACGGTGGATTTTTGTTGCGGTAAAACAAGTTTGCTTGGGAGCCTCGAAATGAATGCTTTCGACAGCACTCTGGAGGCCTCCTTACTTTTATGATGCAGAGTATTGGGCAAAATATTAAAAATCGTAGAATTCTACTTAAAGTTCTCTGGAACATTGCCAAGACGTTTCAGTAAAAAAAAAAAAAAAAAAAAAAAAGTAGTTTATGTCAGATGCGGCTTCACCCCCAAATAACGATCAAATATTCAAAATATTTAAATATGATCCTGAACTTTTTTTTTAGATGACGATTGCTTATTTGTATTATTTGGATTCTTAGGACTACTGTTCTCATCTTGAGTGTCATTTTCACAACGTTTAGGTTGGTGTAACCTCCGACCTTCTCTTGTCTTATCGGACTTTGGAATCTTTTTTGTAAGAACTCGTGCCGTAGTGGATAAAGTACGAGTAAAAATTCATATGTAAGCTTCTCTCCTCTGGAGGTTGAAGGTTCAGTCCTCAGTGCGGGCGACACTAAAAATACAACTGCAAATTACTTAGGATTTCTACACAGTCATGGCCGACGGAATGAGAGCGTGGATTTAATAAAGCGTTCCGAAATTCTGTGCCGATTCTCGAGTTTGACGGAAAGATACCCGAGTTCAGCAAGATACGACAAAAGAAGGCTGGTGTTTACATCGATCGTAACGCTGTGCGAATGACACTGAAGATGAGAAAGGTCGTTCGAACGAATGCAAGTAATACGTTTAAATGTTAGTTTGATGTCATAATCTTTCAATGAACAGAAAACGTCTCATTCTCCCGACCTGGTTCTGCTGAATGTTTTCCTTTTAGCAAAGGGCAATGCGTTCAAAGTCATTCTGTGAAGCAACTGTTGATTCTGCGGAAAATCACTGAAGAAATGTATAAATGGACAGCTCTACCTAAACAGAAATATCGACTGCATCATTTAGCGATTATATGTGCAAAAGAAAACTTTCCATTTATTTTGTCCTTTAATCCTCGTGTACCGCTGTACACTTTTACACATGGGACCCGCACGTTGTAGCAGAGTGCGTCGCAAGGAACCTAAGAAAAGTAATAAGTCGACTCTTTTTTTTTAACAATGACATTTATTTCCTCATTCTCTCACCACGCGTGACTTCTCGTTACATCTGCGACGTCACACACATCTCTAACGTGATCGTCCACTCTAACATGATTGTCCTCTCTAAGATGCTCTTTCTCCTTTTTATAGTCTTTCTTTTTCCTTACCATGACATCATTTTGTACACGGTTTGATATTTGCATAAGTTATGTTACAATTGTATTTCATGATCGATGTTTCTGACAAAGAGGGGAGAATTGCTGTTTTCAGGATTATAATCTATTCCATCTAATACTTATTGTTGGCAAGGTTTTGACCTTGAAGTAGTGGGTGTTTTTTTCTAGTTGTTTACATCAATTGGCTTACATGAGTCCCGTTATACATGTGCCCCAATATGAACTCAGCGTCATCTCCAATATGTCCCCCTACACAATATATCAAGTGGATTCATGCCTTGTCTGGGGCGATTTCTATTAAAAAAAAAAACTGTTGCATATTCATAGAAAATATATTTGAAAATAACTGTTTTACATCATTTAGAGACTACAGACGAAAAAAAAAATTTTTTTTTAATTTTTAGAGATTAGACATTGTTTAAAAGTTCAAAAATTATTTTAAAATTTAATGGGAAAATAACTGCTTCACATAGAGACTATTTGCGAAAACTGTTTTTATTTATTTATTTATTTATTTTAGAGAGTATACTGTTGTGAGAGCGAAACTTAACCTGCATTATGGACTCGTCCAGTACTATGTTACGATGTGAGATAACCCTCTCAGGGAGGAGTATCGTAATACTCTCGAATCCGCAAGAGTACTAGTATTAGGTTGTTGCATAAGTTCCTACCGTTTTGTTTTGTTGTTTGTTTTTTTTAAGAAAATCAAATAATTTTAACAGCAAAAGTAAGTTCGTGTGGGACCCAAGCTCCAATTTTTTGTATGAATACAATCGACTGAAGGTGGCGTGAAATTGTCGCAAAATCACGCTTCATCTTTTCACCCAATTCTGTACATGTTTGATGGCCATCTTCCTTCAAAAGAACCCTGACTTAGTGTTCGTCTATCTTAATTTGCCTTCCGGAACGAGGAGCGTCATGGAGGTCAAAATTACCGTGTTTGAATCTTGTAAACCAATCTCGAACAGTTCTCTCAGCTATAACGTTTTCTCCATATATGGCACAAATATCCTTAGCCACTTTACTCCCTTTTTGACCTCGATTAAAGGCGAAAAAAAAATGTGCCGAAAATGCGATTTAAAAAAAATCTATTTGACAATCCATTTAACGGTTCTAAAAAACGAGAAAAAATTATATGAGCAAAAAACGATGACCATTATCTTGTAGAAAAGAATACGTGCTTTATAATAAGATATAACACTTTGCCAAATATCAAAACATGTTTTTAGAACAAATTTTTTTATGAAACGGTGGGAACTTATGCAACAACCTGATAGTTCGCAGCGTGTACAACTACCCATATTGGACACAACTGGATAGCAAGCTCCACTTACCCTTTATCCTATCTTTGTAACCTTTTCAGTTAATATATCTTTCTAACACCTAATTCATATTCTGTGTTTTCCTTCTGTGATCTCAATAGTAATAAAACTGAATTATACATGGATATAAAATTCAGATAACAATCAACAATTGGTATAACCGGAAATAGAATATATATATATTTTGTAATTAGTTTCGTAAAAAAATTAAATAAATATATAATATGTTATTTATATTAAACTATTAATATTATCAAAATAAATATATTAGGTTGGTGCAAAAATAATGTCGTTTTTGACGTTCAACTTCAAAAAATCACAACTCCTTTCATAATAAACTTTGTTAATCGAATTAAGAACCCTTAGAATCGACACATTTTTGCCATCGAGAAACAAGTTTATTCCATTAGCATAAAAATCCGGAGTTCTAGAAGCGATGAAATCATTGAAGGCCGATTCGGCATCATCTTGGCTTTTGAAGCATTTTTCATGCAGGAAGTTGTCGAGATGCTTGAAAATGTGATAATCGGTGGGCGAGAGGTTCGGTGAATATGGCGGATGAGGCAAAGTCGCTTAGCTCAATTCGTTCAGCTTCTGCAGGGTCAGTTGAGCAACGTGCAGGTGAGCGTTGTCATGGAGAACGGGTCCATTCATATTGACCAATCTCAGGCCCATACATTGGAGCTTCTGATACATTTCGTCAATTTGTCGGTAGTACTTCGCCGTAATCGTTTCGCCCGGATTCAAGAAGCTGTGGTGGATGAGACCGGCCGCAGACCACCAAACAATCAGCTTCATCTTTTTTTGGTGCAATTTCGACTTCGGTAAGTGTTGTGGAGCTTCTTCGGCACCCAACCACTGTGCCGAACGTCGCCGGTTGTCGTAGAGGATCCACTTCTCATCACACGTCACAATCCGCTCGAGAAATGCGTCGTTTTTGTTGCGCAGAAGGAGCATAGAAAACATTTGAAAACGACGATTTTTTTTTTCTATTATCGTACAATTCATGCGGCACCCATTTATCCAACTTTTTTGATTTCCCTATTTGCTTTAAATGGCGAACGACTGCTCAGTGACCAACCTCGAGTTTAACAGCAACTTCTCGTGTGGTATTGCGAGGGTCGGCTTCAATTAGGGCTTTCAAACGTTCGTTATCAACTGCAGTTGACCAGCCGTGACTGTCTTCATCTTCAAGACGTACGTCACTATTGCGAAATTTCTTGAACCACTGTTGTGCCACATGTTCGTTAGTGGTTCCTGAGCCAAACGAATCATTGATATCACTAGCTGTTTCGGCAGGTTTTCGGCCTAGTTTGAACTGGAACAGGAAAATCGTGCAAATTAGAATTTTGTCCATGCTGTCGAAAAGCCAGCAAAATCAATGAAGAGATTAAGAACAGTAACGAATAACACAATTCGGAAACATAAAATAACATGAGTCGATAAAGCGAAAAACGCGCTTCAAAATGATATATAACAAGGCTATATATATATATATATCAATGAATTAATTCAGAAATCATATATAATGTAACATGTGTAAGAAAACGATATTGTTTTTGCACCAACCTTATATATATATATATATATATATATATATATATATATATATATATATATATTATAAATACTAAACAGAATACATATCAAAATTAATACAATTTATTAATACGAATATTTAACTTTTACTGACTTTACTGTAATAAAAGATAAAATAAAAGATAATTGTAACTTCTCTTCCAATCTTCGGATTTTGTAATCATGCCCAAATGCATTTTAGTTTCTTTTGATGGATTGATTGTTGCTATTTCTTCTGATGAGTTAAGGGCAAAATAAATTCATTGATTGATTTAATGATTAAATGAATGATTTTGCGCTACGAAACAGTTACTGTCAAGAACTGTAAATGTCAACGCAATTAAAGGAATAAATTGTAAGATGGTCAACATAATGAAATTTGGAATATAGACTTTTGTCATTTGTTTATTATATGCTATGTAATCACATTAAGCTTCGTGAATTAAGGATTAGTATATATAGTATATATATTAAAAAAAGTGAAATTCCCCTCTGGACCAAAGTATAGTAGTTTTGCAATAACAGATGCCACATACTAATTCATTAATTATTTGCCACTATCTAATGTAATTTTCGAACACAATTTTAGACATATTAAGTCGTTATAATAAAATGCTACATTGCATCCCAGGAACAACACCATCACAATGGAAACATCTACAGAGGAAGGAGTTTCTATTTTTCTCTATAAATATTTAGTCCTCCCACTGCTACCAGTTTACACCGGGATCAATTCTACATTTTCCTTCGATACCTACATTGTAATTGGTTATTAGCTACATACACGTGGCATAATCTTTCCATTTCCTAATTCGAAAATAGTAAATTCTCCCTTCTTAAATTCCACATATTTTGATTGGATGATACCTGACTATTGCCACATTTACAGAGGAAGGAGTCCCTATTTTTTTCTATGAATATTTATTCCTTCCACTGCTACCAGCTGACACGGAAACCAATTCTACATTTCCGTACAATACTTTCATTGAATCCATCGTAACTGGTTATTAGCTACATACACATGGCATAATCTTTTCACTTTCTAATTCGAAAATAATAAATTCTCTCTTCTCAAAATCCGCCCATTCTGATTGGTGGAAACCTGAATATTCCATTGTTGAATAACGGAGTGTGCAGAGCGGGGACTGATAACGACATTTATATAACTGTACACAACAACAGCGATGACTGTGATGACAATTCTTTTAACACAAAAGGAGATGAGAATTCATTATTGAAGGAGGGGATCCAGTTAATATTATGGAAGTTCGTTTACAAAGATGATCACAAAAACACATTACCTTCTCAGGTTGGAAGATGACAACGAAGATAAAGGTTTACAAAATATATGATGATGTTTATTCTCCCAGCTTGATCAGAAATTCAATTTCCTTTCAGAGTTACATTTTCTTGTTTCCTTTTCTTGTCGCTTCCAAAATGGTTTCAGCTAACTCTACTGCTGTCACTCCACTCTTAACTTATTCCTGAACTCAACTCTGTCCGAACTGACTGATTTCGAGCTCTCTTAACTGAATATATTGATAATTTATCTTTCTTTTTGACGTCAGAAACGTGCTCAAACACGTGCTCTCCTCACGTGGATTTACATGCCCATATGTCCAACACGTTTCTGGCAAAACAAGAATATTCCTTAATTTATATTGTCCGATATATGACCTTACTAGTTGTATCGTTATTTAGTTATTTCCAAACGTAATGAACAATTGCTGAATTCATGAGATTGCCATATGTATTCACTTTTAACTTTTGAATACTGGGTTCGATTCATGCCTTTTCTTTAAATAAATATTTCCAAACTTATTTACGTCCTTCCTTTAATTACTGGGGTCTGTCCCCTTCTATATATAATAACATTATTCCGGAATCAACTTTTTTATACATGAACGAACGCTCCAGAAATTTTCCGATATGGCGTCACAATCTACATAAGACAGTCGTACTAAAAAAAAAGCAAATACAAACATAATAACCGCTCATAAACATTACACTTATCTATGCACACAATACCACACACACACACACACACACACACACACACACACACACACACACACACACACACACACACAAAGCTCTGAAAAAAGAACATTTACGGGTACCATTATTTATTTTTCGATTTTTGAGTGGCTTTTCAACCCTTACACGATGCTATATTTATTGTTTTGTTTTAGCTTGTTTTGGGGGTGTTTTTTAGTATATATATATATATATATATATATATATATATATATATATATATATATATATATATATATATATATCTTATTACGTTCACTATTACTGTCAACGATTTTAATTACTTATATATTTTGCAACTTTATATATTTTCAACTATGCACAAAGTGCTAGACGCCCCCCCCCAAAGGCCCTGAAACAAAGGAAAACATTTACGTGTACCATTATTTATGTTATGATTTTGGAGAGGCTTTTCCACCCTTACATAACCTTTTTTGTTTTGTTTTATTTTGTTTGTTTTTTTTTGGGGGGGGAAGCGTTTTTATTATATGTTTCTTCTTTTTTGCATTTATTATTACTGTCGACGATTTTAATTACTTATATATTACTTATCATGTCAACCGCTTACAAATAAGTTAACGCCCTAATATTTTATACAGAAAGGTTATAAACTAAATCACATTACCTGCGGAAACTTCTTTGTTATATATTTGTTATCTTACCAATTATTCTTTCCGTGTAGTATTTTGTGTATTACTCTTTTCTGGACTCATTATCGACACTGCATAGACATTAACTTTGCTTTGTTTTTTGTTTTTTAGGCAAATTTTTATCTTAGCTCCACCTACATAATTTCCTTTAAAATGACGATTTTTATAGGTTACCAACTCGCTCGACTACTGAATGTATCGCGTTTTTTGAGCGAGTTGGTCCCGTGGTAGAGGTTTAGGCTTCTTATCATGGGGTCATGATTTCGAATCTCGCTAGATTCAGCCACTCTGATGAGTCGTAGACGACGAAACACGTGTCAGTCGATAATTATATTTTAAAAATAATATATATATGCCGCTCCCCATTTAGGGGGTACCAAATTGGTCAGAGGGAAAATTATTCCCAACTCGCATTTAGGTAAAAATGCACTTTCGTATAAATAATTGAATTCGTTCAATGAGTATCGCTAACAAAAACAAATAAAAACATCTACATAAAAACGCGATACATTCAGTAGTCGAGCGAGGTGGTCCCGTGGTAGAGGTTTAGGCTTCTTATCATGGGGTCCTGATTTCGAATCTCGCTAGATTCAGCCACTCTGATGAGTCGTAGACGACGAAACACGTGTTAGTGGATAATTATATTTTAAAAATAATATATATATGTGTGCGTGTGATCTATATACATAGATGCCCATCAGGCGTGCATGCGCCCGATGCGTCTACGATTCAAAAAATCTCTTTTCATAAAAACTCCACTCCTTCAACGGCTCGCTACAGTAGTCAACGTGAAAACAAATTGAGGCGGGTTCTGTGTGGCCACCCCTTCACCTGTCGTCTGATCACCTTCTTCGTCTTCTGTTGCGTGCACAGCAAAGTAGGACAACAACAACCACAACAACAGCAGCAAGAAAAGCTCCGCCTGACAGAGCACCCGTTTCATAAACAGAATTTACGGCTGGGCTTTTGGCAGTTGTTTGAGAAAAAGGAAAGTGATAGCAACGTCCCCGGAGTGCGCGCTTTCTTCTTCCCCCGACCTTCTCCGACTGTCTTTGCGCCTCTCTGTAAGTATCCCCCCTCAAACGAGCACGCACACTGGCACTTGATACACGTGACCTTTCGAAATCCAGTGTAAATAGAGAGACTGGATATATGCAAAGTTAAATCATAAGTCGAAGATATAGGGATCGAAAAGTACAAATATTGTCGAAGGTGGAAAAATACCCAGACGAGAATATCCCCCTTGCACAAACGCACTTGCTAAAAATAAAATCCCAGTGACAATTTCAAGGTAAGTTGTTTGTTTTTAATTTTTAATTTTATTTTAATATAATTTTAACATTAACTGTTCTGCTGGTCTGCTTTCCAGCTGACTACAACATGGTCTTCAAGTCCAATGTAAACAAGTTCTTGTTTAGCCGTCCCCTTAAATAATCAAATTATAACAAATTTCCACCATTAACGATTACTACGCTGTGTCTCGATGACCACCTTACATGCATTAACTCTTACCTCGAGTGGCCTTCGGGCCTTGATAACTGGTGACTCCCTTATATAAAGTAAAAATAAAAATAAGAAAAAAAGCCAGCATTGACATTTTTTTTTTTTTTTTTGCTAACGAGCTAAGAAATTCACCACTTATTAAGGCAAAAAAATCTCGAGGATAAGGGTCAATGAGATAAATTGATTGACCGCGGAAAACAGTAATTCTTTTCCCTTTATCAGAAATATAATTCCTGAAATGTCAGGACTTGTTGTTTTCTAAGTCAGTTATCTCTGTTAATAAGTTGGGCGTAGAGATGTTCAGCCTTCACATAGCCTTCATGATAATTTGTCAAACAAAAAAAAAATGAAAAGACTTTAGTTTCAATCAGCTTGAAAATTCCAAACAAAACACCATGCGACGCACTTTTTTTTAATATTTGTAAGTAAATCATGAACACTTAATGATAGGGAGTTCCTTTCCAATCACACTACACACCTGCATATATCTGGCAAATATACCCAGTGACTTAAGTGCAAGAGAGATTCAAACAAATGCACTTAAAGGGACGATTAGGATCTTTAAAAAGATCTCTCGGTTGGAATGTATGAGATAGCGAATGAAGGTTTGGCATCTGGTGGGATGCCCCATCTCCAGCTTGAAATTGAAAATAAATTATATTTTTTTATAAATAAATATTTATTGTTCATATATATACACTCATCAAGTATGGCTTATATAAGTGTATATTATATAGATTTGAACCCTGGATTAAAATAACTCCAACCACACACACACACACATATATATATATATTTGTAGTCATCGACATACAGTCCTGTTGCGTTGTATCACAACTCATCAGTGCCACTAGACTAGCAACTCTCCCAAGCCAAGGATTGAACCTAGAACCGTCGTGTTGACAGTCGGCGGTTCTCCCACTAGACCATGGAATTGACGCCCGTAAATAGCTCCTCGGAATGTCTATTTAAATGGACACCCGCCACCACTTTTATAGTGCTCAAATTGCCTGTTCGTAAACAAACAAACAACGAGCTTCGCATTTTCAGCCAATTAAGTAGCGGGTGAGATTATTTACGACAGTGCTCTACCCAAAGAGGGGGGCTTAATAAGAGCTGTCGACTGTCAATGTGACGGTTGTAGGTTCGATCAACGAAAGTTGTATGCCTAGCCGCACTGATGAGTTGTGATAAAACGAAACAGTACCGTATGTGGATGATAAATATATATTAAGGGGATTAGAATAACAGTCGAAAGAGCAGAGTTTATTTTAATGTATTAGCAAATGCATTAATACAATTAAAAGAAAACAGTGCTCGTTGTAATGTAGATATATAATAAGCTCGATAGGCATATATATAGAACTATTTTAATATTGAGGAAAATGATTGATAATTTTGAATTAAAATTAAAAATTAAAAATCGGTTTCAAAAGGAAGAACAAAAAAAAATCAATAAATTGTACAATCGTTTCGGAAACGATGTTTTTATGGAGACAGACAATACGTCTTGGACAATAATTTTATCTCCTCATCAGCAAAAAGAGTGGGTGCGGGTTTAAAGACAACAAAAATAAAACTAGCATTTTTTAAGTAAGGCAGATATATATTTTATTCGGCCGCCTGTACAGCCCGTAAGTAACATCATCAATCCATTCATTGGGATGTTAAATGTAGTTTATGAATGGTTGACACAGACACACACACACACACACACATACACACATATACATGCACACACATACACATGAACTTAATATTTAATCTCTAAACCTTTATACCCCATTTTTTCCTTGACACTATAAATTAATCCTTATCCAATAAGCAAAACAAATCAATACAGACCCTTAAAAATTAAACCAACAACGTGTATTTCGAACATATCTTACAATACATCTACCTACCTCGCATTATTAACTACAACCGCTTATTTATTTATTTTATTTTATTTTATTTGTTTATTTATTTATCTACCCTTACTTTACTTTATTTACTTAGCATAAGCATACACATCTCTATGTATATATATATATATGTGTGTGTGTGTGTGTGTGTGTGTGTGTGTGTGTGTCCATACATGTGTGTATATTTATATTTTTATGAATATATATATTTGTATGATTGTATGGACGTGTATATGGGTGCATGTATGTGTATGCGCGTATGTGTGTATGTGTATGTACATCTACATCTCACTGAGGATCAGTACATGTATCTTCATTTGTATATGTATAACTGGGTCAATATATATATATATATATATATATATATCCTTATGCGTGCTTATATATATGTTCCTATGTACGCGTGAATGAATGTATGTGCTCATGTGTATATGCATGGGTGGGTATTCGTATATCTATATATATGTGCATATGTATGTGTTTGCATACATATGACTGTTATTATCTATATATGCGTGTGTATCTACGGGTATGCATGGCTGAACGTATGTATACGGATACAGCTGTATCTGAGTTTATATGCATATACGTGTTTATATGTGTGTATTTGCCTATATCAGCGACGCATTTAACACTGAAAATAAAGATAAACATAATCACTGCCCAAAGCACCATGTTAGGGGCCCACCCCATATATATGTGAAATTAACGATGCGTCAACCTAACCTCGCATTATTAACTCCACCCAGGTATTTACTTATTTATTTATTATTATTATTATTTATTATTATTGTTTATTTATCCTAACTTTACTTTATTTACTTGGTATAAATATATACATGTCTGTGTATATATATGTATGTATGTATATATATATATATATATATATATATATATATATGCCTAAAGCACCATGTTAGAGGCTCACCCCGTATATATGTGAACTTAACGATGCGTCTATCTAACTACACCCATTTATTTACTTATGTATTTACTTATTATTACTTATTTACCCTAACTTTACCTTGTTTATTTAGTATGAAAATATATACATGTCTGTGTATGCATGTATATATATATGTGTGTGTGTGTGTGTGTGTGTGTGTGTGTGTGTGAATATGTGTATATATGTCTGTATGTTTATATTTTTATTAATGTCTATATTTATGTCATTGTATGTACGTGTATAGGGGTAGATGCGTATGTATGTATATGTACATCTACTCCTTACTGGAGATCTATATCTCTACATAAATGTATATGGGTGTGTGTGTGTATTCATATATATATATATATATATATATATATATATATATATATATATATATGTATATATATATGTGTGTGTGTGTGTGTGTATTTGTGAGTGTATATATATGTATAAGAGTTGTGTGTATGTGTATGTATGTCTGCATATGGATCCATGTATCTGCATATACATTTATATATATATATATATATGTGTGTGTGCGTATGTGTCTGTATATGGATGTGTAGAAATGCACATATATATGTATATGTATGTATACGTATTTGAGCGTGCATGAGTATGTATTATAAAAAAAAACAACCCACTGTAAACTGAAATGGGCAAGTCGACGTATAGCGACTACGAAAATTTTAAAAGACATGACATCTACACTAACCCTTCCCCCCTCTCTATCTCTCTCTCCCTCTTTTTCCCCTCTTGCTCTCCCTCTATTTCCCTCTCGCTCTCCCCCTCTATCTCTCTCTCATCTACTTAATATACCTTACGGAACAAGCAAAAGGCAGTTAAAATTTAAAACCTAAAAATTGAAATTCCCCCTCCTCCTCTTACTCCCTCCTTTTTTCTTTTCTTTACCATTCTCTCTCCCCTTCCCCCTCTCTATATCCATATATCTCCACCCACGCCTACCTGAATCTGCTACCCCCCCCCACACACACAATACAATCTAATGTATAACCATCAAAACTGAAATATTGTCAATACCCGTTTCCCTTCAACCTTATTATCTCCTACCTCAACCCCTCCTTTTGTTTCTTTTTTTCGTATTTCTTCTAAAACACTTCTTCCTAATACTAACAACCACGTCTGTAAGGTCTGACGAGGCTGTTAGATCATAAAGATGGTCCAACATCTGAAACATATGTAGCCAAACAGATAAAACGGTAATAAAAAAATAAAACACATATTTGCTCTGCAATAGTATTGAGCACTCTCTTCAAGTTTTTACTAATTACCAGTTTTACGAAATATATATATATATATATATATATATATATATATATATATATATATATATATATATATATATATATATATATATATCCTGAGGCGAATAGGAACACGGATTATTGAATCCTGTGGTATCAAGTTTTATCAAATATTTTTGGCAGGTAATATTTTATAAAACACTATCCCAGCTAAAAAGGGAATAGCTCAATATACTTGATGGAAATTATAGGTGTTCGTTTTGTAATATTTAAATTTCATTCAGAAAATATAATTTTTCAAAGCAAAAAATTATTTGAACAAAGAGTAATTTCCT
Source organism: Euprymna scolopes (assembly GCF_053919585.1). Classification (NCBI taxonomy): domain Eukaryota; kingdom Metazoa; phylum Mollusca; class Cephalopoda; order Sepiida; family Sepiolidae; genus Euprymna; species Euprymna scolopes. The sequence continues at coordinate 122,086,140 of NC_136498.1, read as the reverse complement.
TAACTCATAGATTTTCGATGTAGGCTCATCTCTTCAGAAGAAAAACATTAGCAAAATATTAAATCTACTTTGGAATAATTCTGCTATTCAGCATATATAGAAAATATATTAAAGATTAAATCTTTTTGAAGGACATAGATAAAGAAAATAAGGATTGAAACAAAGACAGGATATGAGGTTTTGGTATCTTTGAAAAGAATGGGATGATGTTGTAAGATTCCAAATTAATTGAAGAAATCCAACGGTGAAAGTAAATTCTAATTCTTTTCGAAATAGCATCCTTCGTAATTAGTAATGGACACATGAAATACTACTACTACTAATACTACTGCTGCTGCTGCTGCTGCTACTACTACTACTACTACTACTAATAATAATAATAATAATAATAATAATAAGCACTAACCAGACCTCCACTGGATGAGTGCAAAGAGAACTGGGACCTTGGGGAGGCCTATTGCCACCCAAATTGTAGTGAAGACTAATGGTCGCTCCCAATGAGAAATCAATGATAAATGGCTGTTGCGATAATGCAAACGAATTTATAAAAGTTAAAGGGGTGTTAAGTACTGGAAATCTGGGGAGACTTGTTGTCTCTCAAACTCCCTGGAACGCCATAGGTTGTTTTCAAAGCATCTGGTATTTCTAAATAGTTACCAATGGAACACACACATCAAATCTGTTGCCAACGTTGCTGAAAAAATTGTTGGATGATTCTACTGCTCCAGTAAATATCTCACTGCCGATACAATTCTCTATCTTCTCTAGAATGGAGTACTGTTGCCACATCTGGGCAGGAGCTGCTCGGAGCACCTTATCCTGCCTTGACAGAGTTCAGAACCGACTTTGTAATATGTGATACCCTTTTCTCTTCTCTGCAATCTCTTTCTCACAGAAGAGACTTTGCGTGCCTGTCTCTGCTTTATCGTTATTTTCATGGCAAGTGTTCGGCTGAGTTCCAATCTATGGACTCCCTCTTCCTTGCCAATCTTTCACAAAAAACTTGTCTAGCCAAAATCACTATCAAAATTTCCCCCCACTCTCTATCGGTGCCTAAACTTAAACGTGGATTCCCTGAACAAAGCTTCTTTACTAGAACTGCCCGCCTTTGGAACTCTGTTCTGCTGGTCTGCATACCACCTTACTACAATATTGTCACCTTCAAGTCCAATGTAAACAAGTTCTTATTGAACTATCCTTGTAAATAATCTAATCATAACAAATTTCCACCACAAATGATTACTACACTATTGACCCCATGACTACTGTATACACATTAATCCTTATTCTTGAGTGGCCTTTGGGCCTTGATATGTGGTGACCTCTGGTACTGGCCAGTCTCAACGTTTCTTGACTTCAATGGTCTAACGAGAATTGGTATGTCAATGTGATTATGCCGTATAAAAGTGGAATTCACAACAAAATCACAGTGGGTATCGCCTATCGCTACTGAAAGGTTATTTTGGATTTTCTCTCTGCAAGCGTTTGTATTAAATGCTAGTATTATTTATTATTGTTAGTATGGATACATATTTAGAGTCAAACATTTGTAGAATAAAAGCAACAAAGTCTCATTCTATCTTTGTTAGTGAGAGTGGAGAAAAGGGTTAGTCTTAGAATTAGTTCATGTGTATGGCGCAGACAAAATGGTTACACAGTCCTGTTGGAGGTGAAAAGAGTTCATGTATGTATATTGGAGTTAAGGTCTGGCGGTAGCCATGATGGATTCTTTGTCTCCTCATCAAATCCAAGGCCAAAGACCCGAGCCTCAAGAAGGGTTGATGCGAACCACCTGATGTCTGTTGTCAGCACCAAGAGCCGGAAATGAAGAAGAGATAGAGTTGCCGTGCATTTAACCTTTTTTATAAACTCTGTCACGTGATCAGCTCACTTGAGAAATGGTCTCTGATGGGGCAAGCTCAGAGAGAAGTTGATTGCTGGCACCAATCAGCACTGAGCTTATAAACCAAAAATATTCAAAATTTCAAACCGACAAGTGTCGCTGGTGCTACATATTTTTTGAAACGGAGGGGGCGGTTAGGGTTAGGGTTGAGGGGGGGGGGGCGGTGAATATTATTCTGATACAAGGTTCAAGGTTTCAAGGGTTAAAAAATGTGGAAAATGATTTGTTATCAAATTTTATTCATCTTTTTCGTTTTTTTATCAATCCTCACGTAAGATTTAATACCATTCATTTGTATATCTATCCATCTCATTAAACTTTATCCTCGATCAGCTTTTAGTCTTGATAAATACTAACTCATCAGTAAAGCCATAAATCAATATGTAATCAAATAAATACATTGAAACGCAAGGTTAGAGACGTTGATAGCCTGTCTCTGCTCTGTCGTTATTTTAATGGCAAGTGTTCAACTGAGCTCCAATCTATGGTCACCCCCCCACCTTGCCAATCGTTCACAAAAAAACACTCAACTAGCTACAACCACTATATACAATTTCCCCCACTCTCTGCTTGAGCCTAAATCTAAATGCAGATTCCATGAACAATTCTTCTTTCCTAGAACTGCCTGCCTGTGGAACACTGTTCCGCTAGACTGCTTCTCAATTGAATATAACCTGGTAGCCTTCAAATCCAATGTAAACAAGTTCTTGTTGAGCCGTCCCCATAAATAATAAAATTCTACCCAATTCACACCGTTAACGATTACTACACTACCACCTTACATTCATTAATCCTTATCCTCGAGTGGCCTTCGGGTCTTGATAAGTGGTGACTCCCAAGTAAAAAAAGCATAACTTTTTATACGTGTTTCTACATTACAGGTAACATCATTGAACGAGCATGTACAAATACGACATATTTATAGTCCTTTTCAAACTCACTTTTTTATTGTTATCCCTGTACCCTTGTAACGTAGCACGGACGGATATATGCAAATGCATGCGAAATGACGTCACCGGTAAAGGAAAAAAAAAGAGATTCTGTGAGGATCACGTTAGAGATGTGGATCACGTTCGAGATGGGTGACGTCACGGCCATAACAATCAGAAAATAAACGTTGTAAAAAAAAAAAAGTGAGTTGAAGTTCTTTCCTATTCTTTGTCTCCTTTGCGCGCTGGGTATACAACGTGTTGGTTCCCAGACTACGTTACACATTCTCACATATATTCTGTACAATTCCATTGACACGCCAGTTCTCATGAGATCACCAAAGTTAAGCAATTCTGAGCCTTGCTAGTACCAGATTGGTGACCATTTGGGAATACCAAGGCGCTGCATATAGTGGTGCTGCACACACACATTAACAGCCATATGAAAATATGATGGATTTTTGTGAACTCCATCATTTCGACTGCGGTTGCAAAATGATGATGATGATGATGATGATGATGATGCCCGCCCCCCCCCCTCCGTCTTGAAACTTTTTTAAGTCATACGCATAAAAACTATTTTTGTCCAGATGCTTTTCTTTCATGTTTGTTTAATTTAATTTTTTTTTTTTTTTACTCGTTTTCACCCCCAAAACAAGGTATATTGCCACTTGCAATATAAGGGGCTACTATTTTGGGGTCGTGTCTAACAGGTGACTGTAGGGAGTTGAGCAGCAAGATGTCTGTTCACATTAAATTTAAACTTCTTAGTACAGTCAGGGAATTAGGAAACAGAGAGGGAATTCCAAAGTCTATCATTCCGATGGAAGAAACTATTAGAATGTAGAAGGCTTTCCGGCATTTAGGGACCTCAATAGTGATGGGGTGGTATTTTGCTGCTTGTCTGATTAGTTGTGGGTATGTATGTAGAGTGGGTCCAAGTGCTATGAGTTCATCAGAGCACATTCTATTGAAGTACTTGTAACATTCAGGGCTCAATTTATTATTGCCGTGAGGAGTGTTATAAGTCTACCACAGTGAATATTAGATATTTATGATTTAAAAATAATACTTGCAAAGAACAAGCAAAATTATTATTTAGTACTAACCATCGCTTCCACGTATGTCATTTTAATTTACAATTTTGTAATAATTATTATTAATATTATCTATATATTAATACGATAGCGTGTGTGTTATTTTCTGTGTCACGCTTACATCCGGGTCGTTTAATTGTTATGTACTTCCATTTCTTGTCAGAATTCTTCATAAGTTTTGGTTTCAGTTTCGATTATAGCTGATGGCACTTAAGTCATCTATTTTTTTTATAAATAATATTTTGTTTTTCTTCTTCTTCTTCTTCTTCTTATTATTATTATTATTATTATTATTATTATTATTATTATTATTACTATTATTATTATTATACCTCAGAGTCAATTGCGTACCTTGCAGCAGGGTGTAGTGGATTGGCCCAGAGAGAGTACTGCAAAAGACCCGATCGCATGGGACTCTGGATATATTGGAAGATGTGTAAGAGGGTTGGGATGAAGTGTGCTGGAAAATGGTTTGAGGAGGTGCCTGATGAAGTGAGAACAAGTGAGGATGGCAAGGTAGAGGTATAGTGGGACAAAAGTGTCATAACGACCAAGCAATTGGAACATAATCGTCCGGATTCGGTCGTCATTGACAAGGTCTAAAAAAACTGGCAGATTATAGACTTCTCAGTACCCTGGGACAGGAATGTGAGAGAGAAGGAGAACGAGAAGTGAAGCAATTCTGCTTCATTGGCCTTGGAGATAAGGCATATACACGGGGTTAAAACACAAATAATCCCGGTCGTAGTTGGTACAATAGGAGTAGTATCAAGTCGTCTGGAAGCACAATTGAAAAACTACAAATTCCCGATGTTTTAGGCGGCCTTCAAACCTCTGCAATTGTAAGTACCACCAACATCCTTAGGAAAACCCTTGATTTTTAAAGCTCCTGGTTTGAAGCCGGGATTGAGGGAAATCCTCTGGAAATGAATCCCTTCCCTTTTCAGAGAGACGTTGATAAACGAAATCAGAATTATTATTATTATTATTATTATTATTATTATTATTGCTGTTGTTGTTGTTATTATTATTATTATTATTATTATTATTATTATTATTATTATTATTATTTACTCTACTGGAAGTAGTCGCACAGGCTATCATCAAAGATTTCTCTTTGAGAACAACTTGTGGTATTTCCTGGAGTTTGAGTGGCAGCAAGTCTCCCTAGATTTCTAGTACTCTCCACATCTTTCGATAAACTTTGCAATAGAATTTGCATTATCACAACAACCCTTTACCATTGATTTCTCGTTGGCAGTGACCATTGGTCTTCACAGAAATGTAGGTGCCAATAAGCCTCCCCAATGTCCCAGTCCTCTTTGCACTCATCTGGCAAAGGTCTGGCTAGTGCTTTCACTTCTCGGTCAATCCATCCTCCTTGACCCTTCTCACTTATTTGGTATGGTGCCTGTTTACAGTGACACGCACAAAAGAATTATTATTATTATTATTATTATTATTATTATTATTATTATTAATAATAATAATAATAATAATAATAATAATAATAATAATAATAATAATAATGATAAAGTGTATACCACAAAAAGGTGAAATAAAAAGTCCAAATATAAGGGAGATAACTCATCTTCTTTAATCTAAAAAACAAAAGAATTATCTCCCTTAAATTTCGAGCTTTTCAGGTTATTGTTTAAAATTGACTCCATTGGAATAATTTTCTTTGTTGGAATAATTATTTTATGAAAGAAACCAAAGCGAATTACACATTTTAGTGTAAAGATCATTCTGCGAGGAAAAAACAGGAGAAAGCACTAGTCAGAATCAACTATCGACTAATTAGATTTATTGATATTTAAATGGAAATCACGGCAAAATGACTCTATACATTAGATAATATACTTAATCTAGTATTGCACATGGAATGACTATTATTTCCTTTCATTCACAACCATGTTGATCAGACACTGATCTCATCTGTTCCTATGGTTTTACTAATGTTTTTATCTAGTCCTAAGTTATAATTTATTTAGTATATAAGCAGATCCCACACCGGACGAGATCAATACGAAAATCAATATTAGTGTTGAGTATTTTTCCTCAAAGGGAAATTACCGAAGTGCTATTTTAAGAAAGATTAATACTGTAGACAAAAGTCTAATTCACCTTGGCAAGAGATTGTGTAGATCCTGAGATCTTAGTCTTCAGCCTATATGTAAGCACAGTACTCTTCCTGGCTCAAGCTCTAATTAGCCTCTGCTTCTGTGAAGGAGAGTGTGATCTGTCTTCCTTGTGATAGATCCAAGGTTTGGCCTCACTTATTGAGTCTTGTGAGATAGAGCAAAGCTTCTTATAAATTATTAGTTGCTAATTTAACTTCCGCATTAAAAAAAAAGTATATAATTCCACCCAGAGTTCTGTATCGAACCAGTCTATAAAAAATGGCGTCCATTTTGAATTCATTATGAAAATCTCCAATTATCCAAAAACCACATTATCAAGTATATATGGTGAATTATTTCATCAGTTTTTGTTCTCAATGTCATATTATATCCATCACTCATTAGAAAACTGTTATTTCTGGTGGCCATTTTGAAAAATGGCTGCCATGGGCGCCATGTTGAAAATTCATGACGCCTCCACATCCAAATCTTTTTGTAATGCCTTTGGCTATGTGTCTACCAAATTTCATGCTTTTATCACAAACTGAATGATTCCTTTACGTATTGGAGCTAAGCCGCTGTACTAAATAGCCAAAAGTACTTAGTGGATGTACGCCTAGCCAGTTGTCATACCATCCTTGAAACTATTAACACAATTGCGCACCTTGCAGCAGGGTGTAGTGGTCATTTCTTGGTATTTTAGCCATGTTCATTTCTTAATATTTTAGCCATGGTCATTTCTTGGTATTTTAGCCATGGTCATTTTTTTTGTATTTTAGTCGTGGTCATTTCTTGGTATTTTAGTCATGGTCATTTCTTGATATTTTAGTCATGGTCATTTCTTGGTATTTTAGCCATGGTCATTTCTTAGTATTTTAGCGATGGTCATTACTTAATATTTTAGCCATGGTCATTTCTTGGTATTTTAGCCATGGTCATTTCTTGGTATTTTAACCATGGTCATTTTTTTGTATTTTAGCCATGGTCATTTCTTGGTATTTTAACCTTGGTCATTTCTTGATATTTTAGCCATGGTCATTTCTTGGTATTTTAGCCATGGTAATATCTTGGTACTTTAGCCATGGTCATTTCTTAATATTTTAGCCATGGTCATTTCTTGGTATTTTAGGCATGGTCATTTCTTCGTATTTAAGCCATGGTCATATTTTTTTTTATTTTAGCCATGGTCATTTCTTGGTATTTTAGCCATGGTCATTTTTTTTTGTATTTTAGCCATGGTCATTTCTTGGTATTTTAGCCATGGTAATTTTTTTTGTATTTTAGCCATGGTCATTTCTTGATATTTTAGCCATGGTCATTTCTTGGTATTTAGCCATGGTCATTTCTTAATATTTTAGCCATGGTCATTTCTTAATATTTTAGCGATGGTCATTTCTTAATATTTTTGCCATGGTCATTTAGTCATGGTATTTTAGTCATGGTCATTTCTTGATATTTTAGCCATGGTCATTTCTTGGTATTTTAGCCATGGTCATTTCTTAATATTTTAGCCATGGTCATTTCTTAATATTTTAGCCATGGTCATTTCTTGGTTCTTTAGCCATGGTCATTTCTTAATATTTTAGCCATGGTCATTTCTTGGTATTTTAGGCATGGTCATTTCTTCGTATTTTAGCCATGGTCATTTTTTTTGAATTTTAGCCATGGTTATTTCTTGGTATTTAAGCCATGGTCATTTTTTTTGTATTTTAGCCATGGTCATTTCTTGGTATTTTAGCCATGGTAATTTTTTTTGTATTTTAGCCATGGTCATTTCTTGATATTTTAGCCATGGTCATTTCTTGGTATTTAGCCATGGTCATTTCTTAATATTTTAGCCATGGTCATTTCTTAATATTTTAGCCATGGTCATTTCTTGGTACTTTAGCCATGGTCAGTTCTTAATATTTTAGCCATGGTCATTTCTTGGTATTTTAGGCATGGTCATTTCTTCGTATTTTAGCCATGGTCATTTCTTAGTATTTTAGGCATGGTCATTTCTTGGTATTTTAGCCATGGTCATTTTTTTTGTATTTTAGCCATGGTCATTTATTGGTATTTTAGCCATGGTATTTTTTTTGTATTTTAGCCATGGTCATTTCTTGGTATTTTAGGCATGGTCATTTCTTGGTATTTAGCCATGGTCATTTCTTAATATTTTAGCCATGGTCATTTCTTAATATTTTAGCCATGGTCATTTATTGGTATTTTAGTCATGGTTATTTCTTAATATTTTAGCCATGGTCATTTCTTGGTATTTAGCCATGGTCATTTCTTAATATTTTAGCCATGGTCATTTCTTAATATTTTAGCCATGGTCATTTATTGGTATTTTAGCCATGGTCATTTCTTGATATTTTAGCCATGGTCATTTCTTGGTATTTAGCCATGGTCATTTCTTAGTATTTTAGCCATGGTCATTTCTTAATATTTTAGCCATGGTCATTTCTTGGTATTTTAGTCATGGTCATTTCTTGATATTTTAGCCATGGTCGTTTCTTAATATTTTAGCCATGGTCAATTATTAATATTTAAGACATGGTCATTTATTGGTATTTTAGCCATGGTCATTTCTTAATATTTTAGCCGTAGTCATTTCTTGGTATTTGATTAATGGTCATTTCTTAATATTTTAGCTATGGTCATTTCTTAATATTTTAGCCATGGTCATTTCTTAGTATTTTAGGCATGGTCAGTTCTTGGTATTTTAGCCATGGTCATTTCTTAATATTTTAGCCATGGTCATTTCTTAGTATTTTAGGCATGGTCATTTCTTGGTATTTGATTAATGGTCATTTCTTAATATTTTAGCCATGGTCATTTCTTAGTATTTTAGGCATGGTCATTTCTTGGTATTTTAGCCATGGTCATTTCTTAATATTTTAGCCATGGTCATTTCTTAATATTTTAGCCATGGTCATTTCTTGGTATTTGATTAATGGTCATTTCTTAATATTTTAGCCATGGTCATTTCTTAATATTTTAGCCGTAGTCATTTCTTGGTATTTGATTAATGGTCATTTCTTGGTATTTTAGCCATGGTCATTTCTTAATATTTTAGCCATGGTCATTTCTTAATATTTTAGCCATGGTCATTTCTTGGTATTTGATTAATGGTCATTTCTTAATATTTTAGCCATGGTCATTTCTTAACATTTTAGCCGTAGTCATTTCTTGGTATTTGATTAATGGTCATTTCTTAGTATTTTAGCCATGGTCATTTCTTGGTATTTGATTAATGGTCATTTCTTAATATTTTAGCCATGGTCATTTCTTAATATTTTAGCCGTAGTCATTTCTTGGTATTTGATTAATGGTCATTTCTTGGTATTTTAGCCATGGTCATTTCTTAATATTTTAGCCATGGTCATTTCTTAATATTTTAGCCGTAGTCATTTCTTGGTATTTGATTAATGGTCATTTCTTGGTATTTTAGCCATGGTCATTTCTTAATATTTTAGCCATGGTCATTTCTTAGTATTTTAGGCATGGTCATTTCTTGGTATTTTAGCCATGGTCATTTCTTAATATTTTAGCCATGGTCATTTCTTAGTATTTTAGGCATGGTCAGTTCTTGGTATTTTAGCCATGGTCATTTCTTAATATTTTAGCCATGGTCATTTCTTGGTATTTTAGGCATGGTCAGTTCTTGGTATTTTAGCCATGGTCATTTCTTGGTATTTTAGCCATTGTCATTTCTTAATATTTTAGCCATAGTAATTTCTTAGTATTTTAGCCATGGTCATTTATTGGTATTTTAGCCATGGTCATTTCTTGCTATTTTAGCCATTGTCATTTCTTAATATTTTAGCCATGGTCATTTCTTAATTTTTTAGCCGTAGTCATTTCCTGGTATTTTAGCCATGGTCATTTCTTAGTATTTTAGCCATGGTCATTTCTTGGTATTTGATTAATGGTCATTTCTTAATATTTTAGCCGTAGTCATTTCTTAATATTTTAGCCATGGTCATTTCTTAATATTTTAGCCGTAGTCATTTCTTGGTATTTTAGCCATGGTCATTTCTTAGTTTTTTATTCATGGTCATTTCTTGGTATTTTATTAATGGTCATTTCTTAATATTTTAGCCATGGTCATTTCTTAGTATTTTAGGCATGGTCATTTCTTGGTATTTTAGCCATGGTCATTTCTTAATATTTTAGCCATGGTCATTTCTTAGTATTTTAGCCATGGTCATTTCTTGGTATTTTAGCCATGGTCATTTCTTAATATTTTAGCCATGGTCACTTCTTAATATTTTAGCCGTAGTCATTTCTTAGTATTTTAGCCATGGTCATTTCTTAATATTTTAGCCGTAGTCATTTCTTGGTATTTTAGCCATGGTCATTTCTTAATATTTTAGCCATGGTCATTTCTTAGTATTTTAGCCATGGTCATTTCTTGGTATTTGATTAATGGTCATTTCTTAATATTTTAGGCATGGTCATTTCTTAGTATTTTAGGCATGGTCATTTCTTGGTATTTTAGCCATGGTCATTTCTTAATATTTTAGCCATGGTCATTTCTTAGTATTTTAGCCATGGTCATTTCTTGGTATTTTAGCCATGGTCATTTCTTAATATTTTAGCCATGGTCATTTCTTAATATTTTAGCCGTAGTCATTTCTTAGTATTTTAGCCATGGTCATTTCTTAATATTTTAGCCATGGTCATTTCTTAGTATTTTAGCCATGGTCATTTCTTGGTATTTGATTAATGGTCATTTCTTAATATTTTAGCCATGGTCATTTCTTAGTATTTTAGGCATGGTCATTTCTTGGTATTTTAGCCATGGTCATTTCTTAATATTGTAGCCATGGTCATTTCTTAATATTTTAGCCGTAGTCATTTCTTGGTATTTGATTAATGGTCATTTCTTAATATTTTAGCCATGGTCATTTCTTAATATTTTAGCCATGGTCATTTCTTAGTATTTTAGGCATGGTCATTTCTTGGTATTTTAGCCATGGTCATTTCTTAATATTTTAGCCATGGTCATTTCTTAGTATTTTAGGCATGGTCAGTTCTTGGTATTTTAGCCATGGTCATTTCTTGGTATTTTAGCCATGGTCATTTCTTAATATTTTAGCCATGGTCATTTCTTAATATTTTAGCCATGGTCATTTCATAGTTTTAGGCATTGTCAATTCTTAATATCTTAGCCATGGTCATTTCTTGGTATTTTATTAATGGTCATTTCTTGGTATTTTATTAATAGTCATTTCTTGGTATTTTATTAATGGTCATTTCTTGCTATTTTATTAATGGTCATTTCTTGATATTTTAGCTGTGGTCATTTTTGGATATTTTAGTCGTGGTCATTTCTTGGGATTTATTAATGGTCATTTCTTGATGTTTTAGTCGTGGTCTTTTCTTGGTATTCTAAGTTGGATTTGATATTTTTGAGGCAAACAAACTTGTTGATGTTCAGAGATCGTTAGTCATGAGTGATGAATTACTTTCAATGAAGGTTTTTGTGTTTTCTAAATAATAAAACACATTACACTAGTAAGGCAGGTATTTTTACAAATAGGAATGACATATGACATTGATTTGCATAAAAAAAACATTTACTCTAAAATATTCTCTTCCCCCCTCTCTCTACACTTAAAAATAAAAAAATTGACTTAACCAGCGGACAAGTTGAATCTACACACCCAAATTTCATGGGTTATCTGGAGAAAATAAATGGATTGCATAGTATATATATATATATATATATATATATATATATATATATATATATATATATATATATATATATATATATATATATATATATATATTTAAAAAAAATAATATATATGCCGCTCCCCATTTGGGGGATACCAAATTGGTAAAAGGGAAAATTATTCCCAACTCACATTTAGGTAAAAATATACTTTCGTTTAAATAATTAGAATTCATTCAAAAAGTATCGCAAAACAAAATCAAATAAACAACATCTACATAAAAAAACGCGATAATCCAGAAGTCATGCGAGGTAGCCGCGTGGTAGAGGTTTAGGCTTCTTATCATTTCGCACCCAGCCACTCTGATGAGTTGTAGATGACGAAACACGTGTCAGTGGATAATTATATTAAATATATATATATATATATATATATATATATATATATATATATATATATATATATATATATATATATATATATATATATATATATATATATATCCAGGGTAAGTTTGTATTTACAGGGTAAGAAATCCAGAGAATTTCAACCGGGTATATATAATAGTGCTCAATACTATATAGAGCTATTTATTCATATTATTTGAATTCTTACATTGGATGTATGTTATGGATGAAACAAAGGGTCCTGTTAGAAATTCCGTGCAGATTCCAGAGTTCAATGGAAAATTCCAGAGTTCAACAAGATACACTTGTAGAAGATGATGGGCGGGGGGGGGTTACAACTGCCGAAACGTTGTGAAAATAAAATGGAAACAGTAGACCAAATAATTCAAATAATGCAAATAATCAGAAACAGAGCTACGAGCTGCCTTCAATAAGTTTCCAGAATTTTTTCATATCAGCATTTTTATTGCTAATACACACATGAAGCTCTAGTCACCTTCGAAGTAATCTCCTCCGGCTGCAATGCATTTGTTGTACCGTTCCAGCAACTTCTCGAAGGCTGCATGGAAGTCCTCTTGTGCGAATGTGTCAATGGTCCTCATCACAGCCGCTTTCATCTTCTCAATTGTAGCCTCTAGCGTTGTCCTTGAGCTTAGGGAATAACCAAGAGTCACAGGGAGCAAGGTCTGGATTATAGGGAGGGTGAGGAACAGTAGTCATTTTTGAGTGAGTGAAAGTTACGTCCACTTTTTCCAAGTATGTTTTGTCAGGTTGATTAGAAAATCAAATGCGACAGATTTTTAATGTATAGAAACATGCGTCAGTTATTGACAGGAATCGTGATCATAATGGAATTCTATGTAGATCCTATGGTGTCTGAATTTCAATGTAGATTCTATGGTGTCTGAATTTCAATGTAGATTCTATGGTGTCTGAATTTCAATGTAGATTCTATGGTGTCTGAATTTCAATGTAGATTCTATGGTGTCTGAATTTCAATGTAGATTCTATGGTGTCTGAATTTCAATGTAGATTCTATGGTGTCTGAATTTCAATGTAGATTCTATGGTGTCTGAATGGAAACATTGAGATCATTTTATTATACAAGCACTTAAGTTTGCCCAGCTGGGCAGACTTGGGTCCTTGTACCGGAAAAATATCTAGTAAATAAAACGTTGTTTAGTAAATCGTTATTTTTTGCATTTTTGTGTCATTTCCATACGCCAAACATGGATATAAATATCACTAAAACATCCGCTGGGTCATAAGCTTCATTTCGGTACCTAACTTGCCTGGGTGAGTTGTCTGTAGGCTGAGATAAACCACGTCACACACACACACAGACAGACAGTAGGAAAATTAAATAGATATTCTTTTAAATTTGATCATGTGACCTTTCAGTTTTGAATCAAATGTTTTTTCTTTTTCCTTCTTAGATATGAATAACTATAGAAAATGCTGACTTTCTGAGGAGATTGTAGTTTTAATGGTTACCAATCAAAACATTATCATGAAAATGTCGCTTTTATAATTCTTTGTATGAATAAAATATTACTATATCTGCATATGTGATAATCTTCAGAGATGCCAAAGATGCCAATCACGCTTGCTGCTGTAAGTCCTCTCTCTCTCTCTCTCTCTCTCTGTCTCTCTCTCTCTCCTCTCTTCTGTTATTTATATCTGATACAGGCATCAATCAACATTCCTGGAAATATCAAGATATTACATTCTATTTAGCATTGAATTGCACAATTAATAACTCTTGACCTGGAATGTAAACAGTTCTTTGTTCTCGCGATAATTAAAATTCTGGCCATTTTTATGGGACACAAGAATGTAGATCAACATCCAACTAAAATGTGAGTCGCTTCGTCTCCATATCCAACACTAAAACTGCCCATAAACTAACTCCAAATATATTTAGATTTATGTTCGGTCTTTTGTCTGCCACACCTTGATTAACAATCCTGTTTCAGCTTTATTTTGTGTGCCCTGGTGAACAACTTCCTATATATTTGTTTTGCTGATAAACATATTTCCTCTTTTCTGTTTTATATATATGTGTGTGTGTGTGTGTGTGTGTGTGTGTGCGTGTGTGTGCGTGTGTGTGTGTATTTACTTCCTTACAATTGGAGGAAGGCGTCAATAGTATCACAATTTAATTTTATTTCTTATCTTAGCCTGATGACACCTAAATATTTATGGGATTGAAACAGTAATGCCTTTGTATAGCAAGATATGTTTAAGAGTTTGAATCTGCCTTTGTTTTATAAGCTCAGTGCTGATTGGTGCCAGGAGTCAGTTTCCCTTCTGCTTGTCTAATCAGGTGAGCTGAGCACGTGAAAGAGTCATTAAATGGACGACAACTTCCTCTTTCTTAGTCAGCACGCATATCTGATAATATCTTCATGTGGCTCAGACCAACCTCCCAAACTTCTCTCTTGAGGTGCAACAGAACTCACTCAGGCCTTGGGTCGAGGGGTCATTTACGACAAAGTGATATATATAATCCACCGTGGCTACTGCCGAATCAATTTGGTACACATACATTAACTTTTTTACTTGAGCAAGACTTCCTTGCATTTTTATATCCGTCTATACACATAGACTCATTCTACTGGGTTTGGTGCATTTTGGCATGGTTGATTCGGCGTCGCCATTTCAGCTTGGCTGATTTGGCGCATGGATGATTTGGCGGGGGGAGGGGGCGATTCAGCATAAAATTAGCACTTCGTCGGTATAATTCAAGTTTTTTTTATATTTTTAAATAAAAATAAATTCAGTAAACGAAGATATTCTTTCTTTGAATAAAATTAAAAGAAAAATAAAAGAAAAAAATTAATTTGATTTTAAAAAAAAAAGAACTTAAAAATAACCGTTATTATTTAAAACTCAACTCCAAAACAGACAACAACACTCAGTCGTCAACAACAAAATTACATTTTCATTTTATTTTTCTTGATTTTTAAAAATAAATTATTTTTGAAGTTTTTAATCATTAAGAAATAAATTTAAAAAATAACAAAAAGTTTTGTAAAAAATGTAATGTTTCTTAAAAACAGATAAGGTGATAGACTTTCATATTGTTTTTCTTAATTTTTTAAAAAAGTTATAAAATCTTTCTAAAAATGTGACTCAAGGTGAGGTCAATGCTAGAACTGTATGAAACTTCGCTCTCTTACCAAATAAATAATAAACAGAAACTTATGAAGAAATTTTCCAAGATAAATAAAAATCGCAAGCCATTTGTAGCATATTCTCATTGTGGTTAATCTATTAATAATCAAGTTGATTGGACACAAGAATGTAGATCAAAATCCAACTAAAATGTGCGTCGCTTCGTCTCCATATCCAACACTAAAACCATCTGTAAATAACTCTAAATATATTTACATTTATGCCAGGTCTTTTGTCTGCCACATTAACAATCTTGTTTCCGCTTTCTTTTGTGCGTCCTGGTGAACAACTTTCTCTACATTTGTTTTGCTGATAAATATATTTCCTCTTTTTTGTTTTATATATATGTATGTGTGTGTGTTTACTTCCTAACAATTGGAGGAAGGCGTCAATAGTATCACAATTTAATTTTATTTCTTATCTTAGCCTGATACACCTATTTATTAGGTATAAAAATTCGCTCTCTTACATGAATAATGAACAGAAACTGATGAATAAATTTTCCAAGCATAAATAAAAATCGCCAGCCATTTGTAGCATATTCTCACTGTAGGGTTGAAAATCTCTCAAAGGTCCTGGATATGACTTTAAACTATATCCAGCGGTGAGGCCCCAGTTTGCGGGCTTTGGGGAGTGTGGAGCCACCCTTTAATTACCATTGCTCCCAGGTCCACTCTGACCCGGAATGGTAGTACCTGTTAGGGTCCCAACTATGGGTTAAATAGAAACAGACTTGAAAACAACAAATATATTCTATTAAAAAAATTTTCTTCAAATCTTTGGATTCAGAATTAAATAACCTGAAAAGGGTTGATATGCCGTTAAACAAATACAACCAACCAACCAAAATCGGATAAAATACTGTTAAAAACTCGCTCAATATATGTTACCGTGACATAGGTTGACATATATTCGGCGGGTTTTTAATAGTATTTTTCTAGTTTTTTTATTTATAACACCTTTTCCCAAACTTACCGTGTTAAAGAGGGAGTCAGGCGCCATCTTGAATTTTCCAATACATCGGTAAACACTGTATGCTTTTCGAGCTGAATAAACATTTTACATTGAATAAAAACACGAAAAATATATCCAGTTTGGTAGAAAAGTAACTTATCTTGCCTTTGATAACATTTATTTGTTATATATTTGTTTTTTGACAACTTTTTCGAATCTATGTGTACAGTAATACAAACCCGTTACTTTTGTCCCAGGCAACGCCGGGTGACCTGCTAGTTTATTATAAAGGCCATTATGCGCTTTTCTAGAGTAACCATTTTGAGGAGTGAGGGGAGGCACTTCCAACTCCATCTTGTATCCCATCAGACGATCTCAATTCATATCAACATTTGTCAGATTTGACGTAGAATAATTATTTTCGACAAATATCTTTGGCTTCGCGATTCTGTTTTATGACTATAGATAAATTGGTAAAAGTACAGAATAGTTAACACTCGATAATCTCTACTATTATATAAAAGGAACTTTGTGTATTTATGAGTTCGTTCCCTACGAACTCATAAACGGCTGGGCGGATTTTTTTTTTCTTTTGAAAATTTCGTACAAATATACCTCATGTGCGTTTTTAGATTGGTTTTGTATCGGAATGTCTTTGATAAGTATCGATAATCGATAATCGAAAAAAAAATCCGATAAAAGAAGGAACAGGCAATTTTGACGAAAATTAATGCCTTACACAGCCTGGCATCACAAGTACATTTGAAAAATTTTATTACCGCACAAGTAAAAAAGTCAGACATATTAATCAACAGTAGGTTCTTTGATATGACAAGGGCGTGTCCAAAATGAATGTTTCTGTTTGGCGCATAACTGAACCATAATAATATTTGCATTTTAAAGTTTAATTCAAGCCATTATAGAAAAATCATTTTATAAAATCAACAGGTAGGTTCTCTACAGTGCAATGTAGACTACAATGTGTTGTGAACTAAGTAACTGCGGGGAGGATTGAAAAATGGGCGATGACAATAAAATATGGGAGGGTGAAATAGTTTTTGATCCTCATTCATTCTCTATTCGTTTAATATTATTAAACTACCCCTCCTGATTTCTGGCTTTGGGGCTATGTAAAGGATAGCGTTTATGGCAAGAAGCCTGATACAATAGCGTCTTTAAAGTTATTTATTGAAGAGGAGATTGCGCGGATATCAGCTGACATGATTACACGTGTTACACAATCAGTGGTTAATCGCTTCCAGCGATTGATAGAGAGGAATGGACGACAATTAACAAAATAAACATATTTCATGTTTGTTTCATTTTATATTTCAATGTATGGTACTTAAATATACGTGTATTGCTAATATCGTTTTTCTTTAAAATGTTACCTGACTTTTTGACCACCCTGTAGATTAACGTTCATCACATTTTGTTTTTTTTCACCAGTTTTATAAAATCTGTTTTTTGACAATGGCGAACAAAAAGTTAAGAGATATGAGTAAATCTCGGGATGTGTTAGTTCAACATGGCGATTCTATCATTAGCATATTTATCTTACTGCATAATAATGTTGACCCATCGGTTCCGGTTAGATCACCGAAGTTAAGCGACGTTGATCCTGGCCAATACTAACAATGGGTGACCATTTAGTAATACCAGGTGCTGTATGTGCTCGGAGCTTGGAGGGAGATAGGTACCGCCAAGCTATTTTGCACAAGACACGCTGCATGAAATAATGCAGTGTCTCCATGATCCCGGAGGATCAAGAGACACGTCTTTTTTTTTTGTTTTGTTTTTGTTTTGTTTTTTGTTTTTTTGTTTTTTAGACGTGCTCTTATAATGAAAAATTTCAAGCAAAGAAAATGTAGAAAAATCTGTTTGATACATGTACTCGTCACGGAACAAAAATGGCATATTCCAAAAATCGGGTAATTTGATCAAGTATTTTTTTTTTTAAAGAAAACCAAATTTATGAACTTGCTCCGTGCGACAGAAACCAGTCGCCATATTTGATTAACTTCGAAATTTATCTCTGGTTATCTCCCCTTAACAACCTCTCCATAATCAAATGCTCATCAGTGCTTGCTCATCATCATCACCACCACCACCACCACCACCACCACCACCACCACCACCACCATCATCATCATCATCATCATCATCATCTGATTCTATTGTTGGCATTGGTTTACCCGATGTTTTTCTAATCAGACTTCTTTCTAGAAAGACATCGGGATTACGGGAGAGACCATATGAAAACTGGCAACATCTTAAGCGAAAATGATTTTTGTGGAACGAACTGGATTCGAACAAGGAACAATTGTTGCGAGACTAACGTGTGTTAATGTTAATCTCGCAAATTCCCAATAATAATAATAATAATAATAATAATAATGATGATAATAATAATAATAATAATAATAATAATAATGATGATAATAATGATAATAATAATAATAATAATAATAATAATAATAATAAGAATCAAGTGTAAAATGGAGCCGAAACAATCAATCAAAGATGACTAAGACGAATGGATAAATTAAATACAAAAATTATATAATTAAATAGATTCATGTCATATGTATACATGTATATACATATTCATGAGTATGTATGAATTTATATATATTATTTATATATTATGAATATATTGTTGCGGCGCTAACGGGTGTCGATGTTAATCCCGCAAATTCAAAATAATAAATAATAATAGTAATAAGAATCGAGTTGAAACAATCAAGCAAAGATGGCTGAGACGAATGGATGAATTAAATACAAAATTTATTTTAAAAAAAATTGTGAATGAATGAAAAGAGAAGATAAGAAAGTTTCTTCTTCATTGAAAGTCTCTTCCTGCGACTGAGGTGATTGAATGAAAAGATGTAGAAAAGTGAAAGTTCTTGGTTAGAAATAAGCAGTCTTTTTACGAAGAATTAAACAATATAAAAGGTCCACCGCTTACTTAGCGGAGAGATAGAAAAGGGTAAAAATAAAAGGTCTATTAGGGTTGCTAGTTCGTATCCACGTGGAGAAATTAATTGACGGGCGTGCGTGTGTTTAACAGACGAGTCGTGCTGATGTTTACGCCATGCTGTTCAAAAGTCGACTCCTCGTTTCGGCGAAAAAGGCCCTTTTTATACTTGTCCGACCGGCTCCAGGGAGGCATTCAGAAAAAAAAAAAACATTTTTTTAAATTTGTTTTCCTTGTAATCCGATTGGATGAAAAGAATAACATTCTTATGACGTAAGATGCTTTAAGTGACGTCCGCACGAACAACTGAAGTTCCGTTTAAGACCCACCGAATTTACCGAACTTCCATTACTATCCATTACTATATTGTCCTTTTGACTACTCTACACTCTTTAACCCTTATCCTTGAGTGACCTATCGGCCTTGATAAGTGGTGACGCCTATGTAAAAAAAAAAATAGATTCATGTCATATGTATACATGTATATACATATTCATGAGTATGTATGAATTTATATATATTATTTATATATTATGAATATAAAAGGTCCACCGCTTACTTAGCGGAGAGATATAAAATGGTAACAATAAAAAGTCCATTAGGGTTGCAAGTCCGTATCCATGTGGAGGAATTAATTGTCGGGCGTACGCGTGTTTAACGTCTCGAGGACGGGTCGATGTTGAAATCTACCGATTTGTTTGGGCGCAAAAATGCTCTTTTTATAAATCCAGATCGACTCTAGGAGACATTAGCTTCTGCTGATATTTTGGCGGTTTGGAAATTTGTAAAAGAAATTATATTCCAAATTTTCTCATTGGCTGGTTGCGTCACGTGACCTGCCTTCAACTACGTCCGCCAAAAATATGTTCTTTTTGCGTTTGTTATTTTGAGCAAAGTGTGTGGGCGTATTTGAATTTGAGCCGTTGCTAAGAGAATATGTTTTTTCTCAAAATGAGTGACTGTACAAATACTCCTCCCAGATTGTAAAAAAGAGATAAAACTGTTTTTTATTTTTTTTAACATGTCAAAATATGTTGAAGCTTCCTGTATGCAAGGAAGGGTGTAAGAAAATGGCCGGCATGGCAAAAACATAAGCTACGATGTGAGCGGACCGCGACACACTCAGGTCGTGTCGTTAATCACTAGGCCACCACCGTCACCTCCCAACAAATACCTGCTAAAAATACTAAAATTTGATTTTCTAAAATGAAATTTAAAAAATACTTGATTAATTTTTGTGATTTTTGGGCGCTTCTGAACTTTTGCCCCCGCGGTATTTTTAAATAGTTTTTTTAGGTTAAATTCAAGCTTCACGATATCTTTTTTTCTTTTTTTTTCTTTTTTATTATTATTATTATTATTATTATTATTAAATGGCTAGGGTGAAGAAGCACAGAAAAGTTACAAAACACCATCCCCTCTCCATGTTAAGAATGGCTTCCAAAATAATAAGGTTATTATTACAGCACGGTGGTAAAAATGCACAAGTACCGATTTTTGGAATACAATCTCTTCAAGGCGTGAAAAGTAGGTACACCATAAAGTTTTTTTTTTATTTATTTTTTCCCCTAAATACGTGCAATTCTAAAGAAGTAGCAAACGTTTTTTTTTATCCTTAATACTTCGATTATTTTCTATTTAATCGCTTCTATTGTTGTCTGTGTTAGCCTTGATATTCGAGTCATATTTTCCCACGATGCAATCGGGCTGTTTGCAATAGAAACTTACATAACTACACAGCTACAAACGGATTGTCTAGCATTACTGCGTATCAAGCCAAGATCGTTTCGCTATATTTTACCTTTCCTATTTGACCCAACCTAAATATCACGTGACGCTGTGAAATTCATAAAAGCAAAAAATGTTGAATAGATTTTTTCTCTTTTGTAAAACGCTGCCCGGGGGGCGATAACAGCGTCACACAAATGATTACTTTTTTTTTTTTTTTTTTTTTTTTTTTTTTTTTTTTTTTTTTTTGTTTGTTTGTTTGTTTGTTTGTTTAAGACGATAAGCCTTATCTCCCCAACATTAATTTTTCTCATCGTTTATTTACTAAAATAAAGGAAATAAGAATCGACGGGTTTGTATTACTGTACACATAGATTCGAAAAAGTTGTCAAAAAACAAATATATTACAAATAAATGTTATCAAAGGCAAGATAAGTTACTTTTCTACCAAACTGGATATATTTTTCGTGTTTTTATTCAATGTAACATGTTTATTCAGCTCGAAAACCATACAGTGTTTACCGATGTATTGGAACATTCAAGATGGCGTCTTATTCTCTCTTTAACACGGTAAGTGTGGGAAAAGATGTTATAAATAAAAAACCGGATAAAATACTGTTAAAAACTCGCTCAATATATGTTACCGTGACATAGCTTGACATATATTCGGCGGGTTTTTAATAGTGTTTTGTATAGTTTTTTTATTTATAACACCTTACGGTGTTAAAGAGGGTGTGAGACGCCATCTTGAATTTTCGAATACATCGGTAAACACTGTATGTTTTTTTATCTGAATAAATATGTTACATTAAATAAAAATACAAAAAATATATCCAGTTAGGTAGAAAAGTAACTTATCTTACCTTTGATAACATTTATTTGTTATATATTTGTTTTTTGACAACTTTTTCGAATCTATGTGTACAGTAATACAAACCCGAATCGACAGTTATAAAGTTTATTCAATATACGCGGACCAGAGCAGCGAAACATTTATCTGGAACTTAAGCGTGACAGCCCAGTAAAATTATATTTTAAACTTAAGCATGACAGTCTAACGAGAATGATATTTGAAACTTAAGACAAACAGACCGACGAATAGAGCCTTTTACAGAAATGACTAAGCAATCTACACAGACAAAGCGTGACAAACCAAGCATGGCAGACCAAGGAAACTTCAGTCACAAATAAAAATAAAGATTTTTTTTTTCTCTCGCGAATCTATGAATTCCTCCAGTTGAGCGATTCGGTCACACGCTGACCAATCAGCTGGCAGAGCGCAATTATCCATCTTAAGGAACATTTTTTTTTTAGCTCCTTTAGGAACCTCATTTAGCCAACACAATCAGAGAGAATTCGAGAAGCATCGAAGACAGACCTCTCTCCTTTCTCTCCTGTCTCTGTCCACTCAAGCATGGACGATTTTCACGATAAGATATGTGGGTTGACCTGGGACACCAAAAAAGCCGTTTTATTTCTCATTTTTCTTTGAACGCACACAGTCCAAATTTCGATAGCCGAAATAAACCTTCCGGTGTTTTATTTTAAAAGAGGTTTTATTTTGAATACCGCGCTACGTATTCGACTATTAATCAATTATTTCATAAGGGTGCAAACCACGTATTCTTTAAAGTTGTTTTAAAATAAAACCTGACAAAACGATGAAAATATTATTTCAAAGTTAATTGGAACAGTCCCAAACATGTTATTTCAAATTTGTTGGGGTGCACCACTACAGATGCTGATGATGGACTATTCCTGACGTCACTTCCGGTAAACAGTTTCTGCTATTGAGTAATTTTGACCTGAAGCTCAGTGGGACTGGGTCGTAACCTTATTTTGTCCTTCCAGTTAAGCGGAGTCCCACTCAAACAATTGTAGGGGAAAAGAAGTTTAAGTGAGATTAAATCTCTTTGCCCCAAACAAAATAATAAAAAAAGGAATAAAACTAAATGACACCTCCTTCTGGTTTAACAAAAACAATAAGATGAATAAGTAAAGGTTTGATCGGTGAAAGTTCTTGCGAAGTCATTAGGATTCAAATGTTAGATGAAAGTCCTTCGTGGAATTAATAAGATTAGAAGGTAAAAGCCTTGTGTGAAAATAATTTCCTTATTTCAAGGTTTGTGTTTTAACTGGCGAAGTTCGCCTTATTCAAAAGTCCCATGAGGAAAGTAATTTGTTGTTATTAATTAGAAAATGTGTGGAATTGGTCCGTGGTTTTGACGATGTTATGAAAACGAGAGGGGCATGTTCTCGTGTAACGTCGAAGCGAGAAGAAGGGAAAAGGAAGGGAAGAAAGAATGTTTGATGCGTTTTTATACATTTTGGGGCGATTCCAAAACAAGATGGCTACTGCTGATATTTTGTTTTTTGGAAAAGCGTTAAAAAGATAATCTTCTAAATTTTCTCATTGGTTGCTTGTATCACCTGATACTGTCGTAAACTACGTTCGCCAGAAATATGTTCATTTTACTTTTGTTATTGTGAGAAAAGTGTGTTGGAGTATTTGAAATTATGTCGTTGCTGGAAGAACTTATTTTTTGTGGAAAATGCGCTGGGAAATTGAAATGAATAAACGTTCGTTTATTTGCGCGCGAACATGTGTGTGTGTGTGTGTGTGTGTGTGACTGCACACAATATACGTTTTTGCATTTTTCGGTATATATATATATATATATATATATATATATATATATATATATATATAACTACTTCATTTACTCACATAAATTAATATACGAAAGTATACGTTTATGCGTAAACTTTAAGTATTTACTTACAACACTGCTCAACATATAGGTAGAGCTAGTTAGTAAGTTATAAAATATATATGGCGATTAAGCTACACTGAATATTCCGTGGTTCATCCACTCTAGGATTCTTCAGGCATGTTAGATGAAAGTCTAGAATTCTTCAGGCATGCCTGAAGAATCCTAGAGAATGTAGAGGATGAAATGCGGAATATTCAGTGTAGCTTAATCGCCATATATATTTTATAACTTACTATATATATATATATATATGAGCAAACAGTTAATAAAATATGTTAAAAAACACTTTGAAATGAGTTAAAAACATATTTAATCTGAAAAGGAAGCACTAGATAAATGGATAGTCCTTGATCTGCGGAGTTTCGAAGAAATACTCTCCTTCTCATCAGAGGGTAGGAATTAGCAAAATGCGGGATCGGATTTTGCATGCAGAAGTATTTGATGAAACAACAAGTAAGTCAAATATCTTACTTGAAAACAAAATAAGTTAAGCAGAGGGAATATGGTAAAGAAAAAGGTGATTATACATGAATGGATAGTCTGGTGGAAGATAAAAATCCAGTGACGGTAAAATCCAAATGTAAAACTTCAAGAAAGTTAAAAGAATTTCCATTTGTAGAAGTAAAATCCAAGGAAATCCCGTAATTGGAAGAAGATGGTCCATAATAATCCAAAGGCAGAAATCCATGGAATAATTCACAAAAATGTGTACAAGGAAAAAAATAATATTAATAAAAGAAAAATAAGATGTGCTTTTCTCTCTACTGCCGAGACATAACTATAAATAAAAAAGATCAAGGGAAGAGAAAGGAGAGAAAAAAAATGATAAAGTTAAATATAAAATAAAGGGAAACAAAAGTCAAAATGACCCAAACAGGAAATGTTAAAGGCGCGAAAATATATATAGGGCAAAATAATATAGGTCAACTGAAATGTACAGGTCATCAGTTATATATATATATATATATATATATATATATATCATTTCACTGTTTCCAAGCCTTTTCGCTCTTTTTTCAACATTTAAACTACAAAACTTGAACATGATAAATCAAGAAAACGTTATTTTTAATTTAAGATAGGCAAACAGACGAAATTGTTAGTTCAAACGTGACAGACCAACCAATAGGCTATTTCAAACTTTCGTATGACAGAACCAGAAAAATGCTATTTTCACCTTAAACCAGACAAATAAACAAAAATTTTATTACAAATAAACAAAAATTCTATTACAAATATAATTCTATTACAAATAAACAAAAATTCTATTACAAATATAACTGTAATAGAAACTTAATTGTAATTAAACAATTTTTGACAAAGCATGACAGACCAACGGAAAGGTTATTTCAAACAACAGCCTAACAAACCGACAAAAATTATATTTAAAACTTAAGCATGATAAACCGACGAAATTTGAAAGTGAATAGATTTTTCGGCGCTTCTACTCTATTGGGACGAAATTTCGAAAATCGTAAAACTGAATTTGACATGAAAACAATGGTATCTACGTATTCCTCGTATTTTTAAAGATGATTATATCCAAAAATTACGAAAATCGATCAGGTAGAAAATTATTTATTAAAGAAAATAAAAAATAGGATTTAATGAAAACGATCGTAAGACACAGGAGAGTTGAAAAGGGAGGTAATTTTCCGTTTTGATTTAAACAACATGGCCGAAATTTTTCACCAACTAACGATTGTTTAATAATTCATTAATATTCATGTAATTTGGAAACTACCATTGTAACTTATTAGAATTGACAAAAAAATCAGTTAAAATCATTGTTTTGTTTTATCTGAAAACTCCATTTATCAACTACAACATCTCGTCCCAATTCTGTAGAAGCGCCGAATTTTATGTTAATATATTCTTCGCAATAACAGGATTTATTTTGAAAACCCCAGGGTTATTTTTAGAGTGTGAAATGAGAGAAGCCTTGATGACTCGTTTTTGTACATTTTAATAATAACATTAAGGAAGGCCCTGCTTTATTTTTTTTTTTTGTTTTGAAATCTCCCATGATACTGCAAACAATATTTTAACAGAAATTTTTAGCGACCACTACTAAACTTTCGCCCAACAAAATAATGTTTAGGATATATATATATATATATATATATATATATATATATATATTTTTTTTTTTTTTTTTTTTTTTTTTTCTAAAAAAAAAAAAAATAATAATAATTTTCAGACTTATGACCCTTGAAAATGTTTGTCTGAACGAAAAGCGCTTTGGGTATATTTTAACGATCGTTTTTTTAATCGACTTATTTATTTTATTTAATTGTACATATAATTTGCCCCATTATATATATATATATATATATATATTTTTCTTTTCCTCACCCCGGTTTCCATTTTTTTAGTTGATTGAATTTACGATATGGTTCACTTTTTTATAATATATATATATATATATATATATATATATATATATATATATATATATATATATACTTAGAGAGAGAGAGAGAGAGAGAGAGAGAGAGAGAGAGAGAGAGAGAGAGAGAGACAGACAGACAGACGGACAGACAGACAGACTTGGATGTAATACACTGAGTTCGTGTAAATTGAAATGAAATTGTCGACTGGACATGGAAAAAATTGTAACGTAAAATGAAATACACTTTTTCTTGCTATCAACACCTTTTTTTAAAGTCTTGATTTTGCTTACACAGTATATATATATATATATATATATATATATATATATATATATATATATATATATATATATATATATATATATATATATATATATATATATATATATATATATATATATGAAGATATTTTTCTCGCTCTGACATTGATATTAAAAGCCTACTTTTTCTATTTAAAAGTTATTAAAACGAACCTTTTAATATGATCAGTCATGGATATGCGAGTGACTATATAAAGGTGAACTAATTTGCATGTTCCTTTGGAAAAGGAACGTTCACTAATTAATTATTGATGGTTTCCGTTTTTGTTTCTTCCGACGAGAAGCATTTAGTTTCGAAATGCTATGGTCTAAAGAGTTTTCTCCCTTATTCATCTTTCTGCAAACCTTATTGACTTGATAATGTAATAAAGTTCTTATACAACTTTACTCTCTTTATCTTCTTAACTTAATCTATTGTTTGCTTTTCTTAACAAGATAGAGCTTTCTTATCCAGATAGGTTTGCCTTACAATTTAAAATGTATTTTCCATCTTACATATATATCATTATTAAATACCTACAGACACTAATGTTTCATCCTTTCATGAATCATCAGTGCAGGGTGTCATGATTAACACCAGTCGATAGATTCGAACCCGGCGACAGAAGTCATCCCTGGCTTCATGAGAAAGGACTTAGTCTATTTAGCTACGGTAAACCACAACAAATGCTGTTTAATTTAAACATTTATTTTTAAATGTTTTTCAACGTCTGTCAGAGTTATATATATATATATATATATATATATATATATATATATTAATTTTTGGTTGTAAAAATCTAATGGATAAACATCTGAAGAAGTTGGTGGGGACAGGATATTTTTATGGAAACATAAATAGTAAAATTGCCAACTCATCAATGAAACCAAGGTCATGCTCACAGTCTTCTGGGACCAGGACGGAGTCGTGATGACAAATTTCCTGGAAAAGGGTACCACAATTACAGGAGTCTCTTTTGCTTCAATTTTGAGGAAATTAAGGGAACCTATCAAAATCAAGAGGTGGGGCAAGATCAGCAAAGATACCCTCCTCCTGCAGGACAACGCTCCGGTCCACAACTCACATGTTGCCAGATAAGAAGCACAGGCGTGTGGTTATGAAATCCTCCTTCATCCTGTCTATTCTTCTGACCTTGCACCCTCTGACTTTCATCTCTTCCCAGCCATGAAGTTGTTTTTGAAAGGAAAGTGTTTCATGAGTTGGCAATCAATCCAGGAAATAAACAAAGATTATAAAAATGAAAACGTGAGTCTTTGAATTTTCAACAAAATTTTGCACTAATATATATATATATATATATATATATATATATATGGCTCCAAACGAGAGTCTCTTATGCGAATCTAATTTATATATATATATATATATATATATATATATATATATATATATATATATATATGGCTCCAAACGAGAGTCTCTTATGCGAATCTAATTTATATATATATATATATATATATATATATATATATATATATATATATATATATATATGTTAGATTCGGATAAGAAATTATCGTTTGGAGCCAACTAAACCAATCAATTCTAAAATTCCAGATTACGAAACGAAGCACAATAATTTTTATAGGAATAATAGCAAGTATTCAAAGATTTACAATAACATTTAAACCAAGTTTCAAAAATTAAAAGTTCCAGCAACCATAAGTTACAATCGTTTCTAGAAAAAAGAATGTCATTAAATAGATCAACAGAAGATCTAAAAATACCATTCTTTTAATTAGACTTCTTTCAAGCCTCTTCTTTCAAACCTCTTTTTTCAAACTTCTTCTTTCAAACTTCTTCTTTCAAACCTCTTTTCATTTTTTTGTTTACACAGGCATCACCACATTATCAAGGCCAAGAGGCCACTCGAGGATAAGGGTTAAAGAGTGTACAGTAGAAATTGGACAATATAGTAATCGATAGTAATGGAAATTCGGTAAATTTGTTAACTTATATGGAACGGCTCATCAAGAACTTGTTTACGTTAGACTTGAAAACAACCATATTGTAGTCAGTCGGAAAGCAGGAAAACAGAAGACAATTCCACAGGCGTGCAGTTCTAAGAAAGAAGCTTTGTTCATGGAATCTACGTTTAGGTTTAGGCACAGATAAAGAGTGGAGGGAATTATTGATAGTGTTTTCAGCTAGACGAGTGTTTCTTGTGAAAGTTTGGCGAGGGGGACCATAGACTGAAGCTCAGTCGAACACTTTCCATGAAAATAACGATACATCAGAGACAAACTCGCAACATCTCTTCTGTGAGATAGAGGTTGCAGGGAAGAGAAAAGGACATCTCCCACCAGGCCACGAAGTCTATTTTGAACTCTATCAAGGCAGGACAAGTCCTTTCTAGCAGCTCCTGCCCAGATATGGCAACAGTATCCATCCTTGGACGTACCTGGCTCTTATATAGATAGAGAAATGCCTCAGCAGTGAGATATCTACTGGATCGATAGAAAGATCCCACCATTTCTCCAGCGGCCTTGGCAACAGATTTGATGTATGTGTTCCATTTAAGATCAGGAGTAACGGTCAAGCCCAGAAGCTTGTCAAAACTTGAGGCCTCCTGAAGACAAGAGCCATTCATTTCAATTGATGCCAGATGTGGATCAGAATGTTGATGATGTAAAGAGAGAAGCTTGGTTTTAGGTGCATTAAAAGTAACCAGCCACTCCTTTCCCCATTGTACCACGAGCTCAAGATCAGAGGAGAGAAAATCAGAGAGAACTTGGTCGTTTACTGTCTTAGATGTGCTACCATAAATGGTAGTGTCATCAGCATAAATGTCTACAAATGATGTAAGGATCTGATTTGGAAGATCATTAATGTAGATCAGGAAAAGAGTTGGCCCAGGATGGACCCCTGAGGAACTCTAGCATTAATACTGTGAGCTTCTGATTTTTGCCCCTCAATTACTACTCTTATGAACCTATCAGAGAGAAATGATTTAATAATTGAGAACACATTTCCAGCTATACCATAGCTAGAGATCTTGTGAAGTAAACCTTTATGTCATACCCTATCAAAGGCCTTAGATATGTCAAGAGCAATTGCCCTAGAAAGGTTGCCTCCGTCGAGAGATTTGCTAATCCTATGAGATATAACTGTAAGCACATCTGCTGTAGATCTAGCAGAACAGAAACTATATTGAGTGTCACTAAGATTATTTTTGTTGAGATGGTTGATTACTTCTGTATTTAACACAGATTCCAGCAACTTACTCATGACGCACAGGAGACTTATTGGCCTGTACTGAGAGGGAGATAAGCGATCACCTGAATTCTTAAATACACGGCATACTGATGAGATTTTCCAGGTTGATGGGAAACTATTCTCCTTAAGACAACGTTTAAACAGTTTTGTAAGTATGGACGCTAGTTCTGGTTGAAGTTTTTTGAGTACTATAATTGGAATACCGTCAGGGCTGGTTGCTTTACTGGAATCAAGGTTTTTGATTAGCTTGGCAACATCACGTACAGATATATGTATATCACATAGTGTGTTTTCTGATACAGGAGGAAATATTGGGAGTTGGCAGCCTTGGTCGCAAAGGGTAGAATTAGCTGCAAAGTTCTTGGCAAAGAGTTTGGCTTTGTCTGATGCTGACGAGATTACCTAAGGTCCATTGATGATAGTTGGGATAGAGCACACGCTTCTGTTCAGGATTCTGTTTGCTATTTGCCAAAACTGGTGAGAACCAAGCCGCTGCTCAGCTACTTTGGACTTGACGGACTGAGCATACAACTCTCTTGCGTTCTTTATTACTTTCTTACAATGGTTGCAGGCAGTCCTGAAAGCGGCTTTAGTTTCCATGCATCTATTAGTGATTTCTGCAACCTTTCTCTAACCGTTATGCTATTCAGCCGCTGTTATGCCGGGAAGTGAATTAAAAATGTTTTGACATTGTCCGAATGCCTAAGCTTAGTTTGTTTACACAAAAAAAGGCTCCTTCAGTCTTTGACAGACTATGGATACCCACGAAGGAGTGCCTGCATGTGAAATTTTTGTGGCAGGTGGTGCACAATCTCGACCCACATCTCTCCTGAGTTGATATTGTTAAATACCAGTGGCAAGTGAAGTGTATGTTCAGGATGATTGGAAACAAATTCCGAGATAAGCGGAGAGCACATACAGTGCCTAGAATTCCCAAATGTACTAACCAAGCTCAATGTTGCTTAACTTCGGTGATCTGATGAGAATCAGTGATGAGAATCGGTGATGAGAATCGGTGTGTCAACGTGATTACACAAAGAGCATTGCTGAATACACCAATGACAGTTTGCTTATTACTTCCCAATATACTCAACCCAAAATAGGGAACATATGTTATATATGTTATATATTATAAAATAGGGAACATATGTTATATAAATCTCACCTGTCTGTTTGTGTGAGTGTATGTATGTATGTTTGTATGTCTCGCTAAAAATATGCTCAACCCAAGATAGGGAACATTATATATAAGTCTGCGTATTGTTGTACGAAATTAATCTCACTTCATTTTCTTTTTTGCAGAAAGATATCAGCATGAATAAAAGCAAACATCTCCGAAATAACAAGATGGAATTGAACGTGACTCTGCCAGCCCACCCGTTCGACCCAACGGAATCCGTACATGAGTGGACCATGTGGCGTGCTGCAGTTAACCGATGCATCATAAACAAAGTGATTCCATCTGCAGAACAGACTACATATCATACACACACGCACTCCAACCGGGATTTATTCCTTCTTCATGTCCCTCTGCGAAATTTCATCAGCATGAGGAGGGGCTGCGAGAATAGGGCCCACCAGATGTCCGGCGCCACTAACAATGAACCTTTGACCCTTCAGCAGTTCGTGTATTTCGGTCTTCCTAGACCAAAAGTGATGAGGGACGTTTCGCAAGGGTTTAAAAGGTTCCCGATAGGATAAAGTTGTGGAACAGTATACTTTAGCCCCTTTTTCTAATAGAAGAAAAATTTTTAAATTAAAACTTAAAATAAAATGATGATACCCATTCCTAGACAGGTTCCATTAATCTTTTTCCCTGCATACATTCCAACATAATTGAACCTTTTTTTTATGAAATAAAAAGTTTGGGGATTGTTTTTTTGTTTTTTTTATTCAATTTTCACCCCAAACAAGGCACAGTGTATATCAGCACAGTTGGGGAAGCAGAATCCCGGAAGAAACTTCCAAAGTCTTGCAGCTCTGGGGAAGAAACTATTGGAGTAAAAGGCTTTCTTACATCTAGGGATCTCTACTGTAAAGGGGTGGGACTTAGTTGCTTGTCGGGTTTGTCGGGGGTAGTCACGTCGAGGAGGTACAAGTACTTGTAGTTCGTCGGAGCATTCACCATTAAAATACTTGTAGAACAGGCAGAGGGATGCAACATCTCGTCGATGGGACAGAGGCTGAAGCCTAGATGACAGTTCAGGACCTATCAGGTTGACGACTCTCTTTTGTACCCATTCCAGGAGTAAGACACAAGCAGCAGATACACCAACCCAAATGTGACAACAATACTCCATACATGGGCGAATGGTGGCCTTATAGAAGTACAGGATACTTTGAGGCGTAAGTTGTTTTCTAGCACGGTAGAGAGAGCCCATCTTCTTTGCAGCAGCCTTGGCAATGCTCTCAATGTATCTATTTCAGTTCATGTTCTCTGTAAATGTTAGGCCGAGGAGTTTAAAGGAAGTAATTTCAGGTCATGTGTTCTATTGGTGATAGAGAAGGTTTCTTGTAATTATTGAAGGAAACAAGCTTAGTCTTGGCACCATTGAATGTGACCATCCATTTTTGTCCCCATTCCACTACAGATTGGAGGTCATCCTCTAGTGTTTCTGCCGTTTGCTTAGATATGTGTTCATTTGTTTTCCCCTCGTGCCTATTATAGAGAGTGGTGTCATCAGCAAATATACCCGAAACAGTTGTGCAACCAATGGAAAAAAAAGGGTAAAAAATTCAAATATTCAACAAATAAAAGTTACTTTTATTTATTTATTTTTTTGTGTGTGTTTCAAGGAATTTTAAACGATTTTTATTTATCTCAAATATTTTTGTTTTCCCATGAAGAATGTCAGTAGCCATCTTGTTGGCTAACAACTCATAAAAACCGAATATTTGAGATGAAATAAAGAGCATTTAAAATTAATTAAAAACATTTAACTACTGTTCTCATCTTGAGTATCATTTTCACAACGTTTTGGTCAATGTGATCGTCTTCAGGTGTATCTTATCAAACTCGGCAATTTGGACAGAATTTCAAACGGAACCCTTCACAGGGGTAGCATGTTCTTGTTCCGTCAGCCATGACTCGATAGAGGTTCCTAAGTAATTCACAATCATATTTTTTGGTCGCTTCCACTGAGAATTGAACCTTAAACCTTTAGGAGAATATCCAAGAGTTTTCCAAGTACTCTAACCACTGGGCCACATGTCCTTCGAGTTTGACAGAAACATCTCCAAGTCCAACAAGATTCTTGAATTGTAAACCATGTTTAATTTAAAATTCATAAAAAGACAAAAGTTTTTTGACACTATAGTACAAAAGAATTAAAAGAACTTCATTAAAATTCAGATACCTCCAATTTCTGTGTAATTTTAATAGGTATTAAATATATATTCTGCAACTTTCAGTTTCTTTTAAGCATTTTAAAAGATTAGAGGCAGCATAATATTGGTACAACCCCTCATTTTGAAAATTCAAATATTTCAGATTTGCATTATTTTGATCCATAGCCATTAGTAGGGCTTCTTTTCCTTATTTTGACTCTAGTATATATTAGTTAATATGTTTTTAGATAGAGTGATGTGGTTCTCCATTGATTAATGGTGTCTGTGTTGGATATATACTCAAGAGTCAAAACAATAAGAATATTCTCTTGTCTTGGCCCTAGTCATTAGACACCAATTTAACAAGATTCCTTGAATTTCAATGATCATTTTAAGAAGACTTAAACTTGAGGCTTAAATTTTAGACATTTCCTGAAACCAAAATCATTTAAATAGATTTTGATCAAAATTGGAGTAAGGATTCTAGATACAAAGTTTAATAGCATTATTAATGTTCATAAAGAGGCAGAAAAGTAGTACAAAACTGCTCTGTTCAGAAAATTAATTTTACCTGCTCACAGACGTCGAATGAGTATTCTTATATAGATAAAAAAGAAAATATTTATTCTCTATTCAAAAGGAAATGTTTGTAATTAACATTTAAAACTCATAAAAATACAAAAGCCATGTTCGTTTACAATGATTGGTTATGTTGGCAACATCCATGTCAGATTTTGACTTTGAAGTCATATTTAATTTCAGAGGAGTTTCCAATGCGTAGTTATTCTATACAAGTCCTGGAGACAAAGAATTCTCAGTGGGCAGCTGTTCTGCACAGATTCCACTTTATAATTTTGCAGCCAAAGAGCAAAAGACCCTTCTCGTGTTGACACAAAAAAAATTTTGTGCTGGCATTTTAAAAGATTCAATTTTTATGGATCAATTCTGGTTTCTGATTGGTTGATAGCAGAACATGGTTCAATTTGATTCGTCAGTTCCTAGCAGCAGCGTTTATAAATAGATTCTTTCAATTTTCAGGGATCATGCTCCTATAATTATATCAAAAATATTGCAACCAAGATACACCTGAAGAAGGTCGGAAGCTACCTCGACCGAAACTTTGTGAAAACGACACTCAAGATGAGAACAGTAGCCCGAAAGAATTCAAATGATGTGAATAACCAATCCTCATCTCAAAAATTCAGAAAACAATTAAAAACACGCAAAAAATGAGCCAGGTATGAAAGTAACTTTTATTAGCTATGGTAACATTAATTTATTGTATACGTGTTGCCCTGGTGTGTTTTTTTTTTTTTTTTTTTTTTTTACACAGTGATTACCACTTATCAAGGCCCGGAAGCCACTCAGGGATAAGGGTTATTGCAAGTAAATTACGTTAGTGTGGAGATTTGATGAAGTGTTTAATTAGGGGGGGGGGCGGTTCATTAGGAATTTGTTAACATTGGACTTGAAGACATCCAAGTTGTAGTCCGGTGGGAAGCAGGCAGACGGAACAGAGTTCCACAGGCGTGCGGTTCTAAGAAAGAAGCTTTGTTCACGGAATCCGCGTTTTGATTTAGGCACAGATATAGAGTGGGGGAAATTTTTCACAGTGGATTCAGCTAGACGGGTGTTTTTCGTGAAAGATTGGCGAGGGAGGACCAGGGATTGGAGTTCAGACGAGTTTGGAGTTGTATGTTGAGCAAAAAAAAAAAAAAAAAATGTGCTAGTAGGAAGGCAGGCTCGAACCCATACCGCAAAGGAGGAAAATAATGGGGGAAAAAGCTGACGCCTTTGCTGTTACGACTACCACCAAACTGGAAGTGACATAGGTTTTCATTAAGGTAGACAATCGAAAAGAGGGGATGACTTTCGAAAATATCGGCAAAAGAAGCGACCCCTCCCTGTAGAAAAGTGCCCAGTTGAGGGTGAAGAAATTAATGTTTTTAGCCAATTTTTCGATATTTGTCGTCTGAAGGGTCGAGCTTCAAAATGATACTGATCTTGGTAAAATCCGTCGCCTCTGTCGAAAGTTTTAGGCGCACATGCAAACATACATACATACATTTATATATTGGTAGCTCAAATTTTCGACCCAAACCGATTAAAAAGCCTGCCCTATCTCTGAATACCTTTTATGTAAAATTTCAAATGTTTAGACCAGAAATTGACTGAGTAATTTGGTAGACACCACAGACGTCAATTCTTTTTTAACTTTGACCCCTATTATGACCCCTTAACATTTATTGTTTTGGACTCAAATCAAGTTATTAAGTTAGATCCATGTCCAAGGAATCTATACCTAAAATTTCAAGTGTTTAGACCCAAAATTGGCAGAGGAGTTTAGTAGAGTTCTCAAAGGACAAATCGTTGTCTGGCCGAAAACCGATTACAAATGTCTGGCCGAAAACCGATTACAAAGATTTTCCCAAATCTCAATACCCTGTATATCAAATTTCGAGTCTGTAGACTTAAAATTGACAGAGTTATTGTATAGGGAAATGTACACAGACAGATAGACAGACAGACAGACAGACACTTTCACTTTTATAGATATACTAGCATTTCAGCTCGGCGTTGGCCGGATGTTTGGATGTGTGTGTTGAGCAAAATAAAAAAAAGTGGTAGAAGGAAGGCAGGCTCGAATCCATACTGCAAAGGAGGAAAAGAACAGGAAAAATACCTGACGTCTTTGCTGTTACGACCACTAACAAACCGGAAGTTACATATGTTTAAATTAAAGCCAGACAATCGAAAGGAGAGGATGACTTTCAAAAATATCCGCGAAAAAAGCGACCCCTCCTCTCCCTGTAGAAAGCGTCCAGTTGAAGGTGAAGATATTAATGTTTTTTGTCAATTTTTCGATATTTGTCGTGGGAAAGGTGAAACTTCAAAAACGATACTGATCTTGGTAAAATTCGTTGCCTCTATCAAAAGTTTAAGGCAGACATGCAAATATACATACATACATTTATATATTGGTAACTAAAAATTTTCAACCCAAACCGATTAAAAAGCCTGCCCTATCTCTGAATACCTTTTATGTAAAATTTCAAATGTTTAGACCAGAAATTGACTGAGTAATTTGGTAGAGATCGCAGAGGTCAAATTTTTTTAACTTTGACCCCTATTATGACCCCTTAACATTTATTGTTTTGGGCTCAAATCAAGTTATTAAGTTAGATCCATGTTCACGAAACTTATATCTAAAATTTCAAGTGTTTAGACCCAAAATTGTCGGAGGAGTTTAGTAGAGTTCTCAAAGGTCAAATCGTTGACCTTTGACCCCTTAACAGCCAAATTTCTGTCCGAAAACCGATTACAAAGATTTTCCCAAATCTCAGTACTCTGTATATCAAATTTCCAGTCTGTAGATTGAAAATTGACAGAGTTATTGTGCAGGGAAATGTAGATACACACACAGACATGTTCACTTTTATAGATATACTAGCAGTTCCGCCCGGCTTTGCTCGGGCCCTATATACTGTTCATAAGGTTATGTGCATATGTATATATTAAAAAGTGTGAATATGTAAAGTTATGCCTTTCTGTATAATAGTCTTCCTTAACTACCATACAAAAAAGACAGACAGACATTTTCACTTTTATATATAGATAGATAGATTGAATGCAATATATGGTAATGATTTAGAAAGTATAAAAAAGACTCATGTGCCACCACCGAGAATCGAAACCAAAACGTTCAGCCCACGATTAATTTTGCCTCTGCCGTCATTGACTTGGCTATGAAAACATGTTTACTACAAGGCTAAAAATTAAAACATAAACCAATAGTTACTACATTATGCATTCATAATGCCGACGTTCGACCTTCACCAGGCAAATTTTATTGTTTTTTAAATTTTTACACTTTTGCACCAATTTTTTCGGGTTAAACCCCAAATATAAAGTTTTGCATGGATTCAAATACCTTATATATAAAGTTTCATGTTTGTAGACCTAAAACTCTAGGAGGAGTTTGGTAGGCAAAATTTGTTAAACAAAAATATATATGTATACATAAATATATATGGAAACAATTTTGTGTTTACTATAAAGTTTTTACACCAATATTATGCCAGTATAAATCATGTAGAATATCTGCATGAATATAATTACACGTAATGGTTAACTAAAGATGATCATCCCATTAGAAAACCGAAGCAACTAATAGGGAATTAATTAAAATGAATGTTTAAAAGAATATGCAAATTAGCTAGATCCTTTGCTAGTGAATGCAATTCCACAACCGATATATAAGAAAATTGTATTTTCTTTTTAAATAAATAGAAAAGAGGGTTTTTAATATGAATATCAATACACACTAAAGAAAAACAAATTTATAGGAGTATATATATATATATATATATATATATATATATAGCAAAAGTACCCGTCGTTGACTGGGTTCAAAAACAGCCTACAGAAAATCGACTCTGATTTATGAAAGTATGATGATGATGATAGGTTATGAAAAGGAAGGGTTGTAAAGAGATAGCTTCGAATTGGGGGTATCAAAACCAAAGCAAAATATGATGAAAGTAAAAATAAAATAGATAAACCCCATAATTTATTATACCATACTTGTTCACACTGAAACATTTATCACAATATTCTGTGGATCTATATTAAAAAAAACTTGTTAAACTTCGTGACATATTTCCATTCTATGGAGGTCAGGCGCGAACGAACACCCCATAACTTTATTATACCATATTTCTTCAAACTGAAACATAATTATCAAAGTATACTTACGCAGATAGATATGAAAAGTCTTTATTAAAGTTTGTGCCTATTTCCATTCTATGGAGGCTAGGCGTGAACACAGACCAACAATTTTATTATACCATCCCTATTTAAGTTAAAACATACTTATCAAAGTATTATTATGTACATCTATATCAAAAACACTTGTAAACGTAGAGATAGATAGATTTGAACTTTTTGTCTTCGTCGTTTGTTGACTCAACTACACAATCCTAAAATATTCAATAAATACAATGTTTCTGTTGATCGGTTTTGCAGCATGTCAGCCATCATGGGGTCATTTTGTACAGGAACACATATTGTGTTCAGTAAGACCCCAAATTAAATGATGGCCACACATTGAATTATTAATAATATTCTTCCCTATAGTAAAACCATATTTAGTACTCAAGTTTGTGCCTGACTTGTCCACCAAGTTTAATTATGAATATCCAACAGTCTTTGATATGCTTAAAATGTGAAACCATGCATTGTAAGTACACCTGGATATGATACACTTCTTAAATTCCGCAATCATCTACAAATTGTTTTGATAAAAGTCACTATTGAAATAAGCCCACGGATAAAAATTTGGGTTGTTATGGTCCGGCGAGTGTGGATATAATTAAGAATTGCACCTCCTACTGATGAGATGATCAACAAAGTGCTCTTGCATGTCATTGGGCAACAATAAAAAAAACTGTTGGAACTTCATGACTGAAATCTGGTGGACAAGTCAAAAAAAAGTTTATTTAATATTATAATACGGTTGGGTTGCAGAAATGGTTATGAATTTTATTAAAGATTCGATGGGTGGAATTTGAGAGTGGACGTCATCCTGTGTGATTGATTTGCTAATTCAAACAATTTTTTTCTACTTATAATTTTTATTTCAATTTTGTTCAAGAAAATATATCTTCATTTATTGAATTAATTTTCAAAATATAAACAAAAAGCTATAACGACAAAGCCCTAATTTGATGTTGAATTGTCATCCCGCCAAATTGCCTCCCTGCCAAATCTGTGCCGCTATTATGGTCGCAGGTCACCAAAGTGTGACCCTTTGATCGTTCAAGTCAGTATCTCTGTCAACAGCAGCTAGATGTGACTTCTTTGTGTGGCAGATGGTCGTTGATCGTGCTGCTTGGTCTTCAATTCGCAGCCGAGTATTTGTCGGTGCTTCTCGCGTCAGGGTTGATATGTCGTATGCTAGAAAAAAAATAATTCCATGCACAAAAAAAAACAACTCAGTTCTTCTAGTCTACTGATTAATTTCCAGAAAAAATGATATACATATATATATAAATATATACAATTGTCTTTACAGTAAAATGTTCAATACTGTCCTACTTCACTAAGTCTATATTTAGATTTCACTTCTGTCTTTCGATATAGCGGTGAGTTTGGCGTGGAGAGAGGGGTGGAGGGGTGTGGCGATTCTGGCTTTTGCCCTGTTCTGTCTCAACTGTTTTTTGACCGTGCACTCCATTAAATATTCGGGGGTGGGGTGAAACTGGGTTTGTTCCTTAGACCAATCATACCCAACAACGTTACCCACGATCTAAAAACATTTCTCATCACCTGACGGGACACTCCCGTGATCCCTAGGTCGAAGCACTGCACTTGAATTATGATTCAGTTTATCCGTCGATATCATATCCCCTGGCTAAATAACAATACATACAATTTATACGTTTATAATCTGATGCCGTTCGAAGAACAAAAAAATATCGTCCTTCTAATATCTTCCACACGCTTTTAAAGTTCCAACAGCAAGACACATGATTTTTTTTTTTTTTTTTTTTTTTTGCTAATGGATCACCATTTATTAATGAAGCATAAAGATTGAAAAGATTTCTGGTTGGATGTTGGTCACCGTCTCAAGAGGATTGGAAACAATGTATGGAATTGGCAGAAGATTATTTAAAAGATCTGGATTTTTCAAGGGGATAATTCAACAAATACTTGTTTACATTAGACTTGAAGATGATCATGCTAGCGTCGATTGGGAAGCAAACTCATGATATCCTGTTCTACAGATGGGACATTCCAGGAAAGAGACTTTGTTTGTAGAAGTATTGCCTTTTTTTGGTACAGAAAGAGAGAGAGAGAGAGAGAGATTATTCGTTGTGGTTGTAGTTATATGATACTAGTAATTCAGGAAATCTAGCTTTCTGAGCCTCGTTCTTGTATACTGCTCTTCTTGCTTCCTTCTTCTGCCATTAGATATATTTCCTTATTTACTAAAACCGTTATTCATCGGCTCTAATACGGTTCTCACTTTTCTTCGATATGGTTCTCATTTCACCATCATATGTCTTACAGGCCGTTTCGTCCACCTAGAAGTCTGGTCTGTTACCCCCAATAATATATCTTTCAATCTCTTTCAAACTTCTAGAAGTTGGTCTTGTGACCAAAAGCTCCATTGCTTTGTCTTTAAACTTGCGTTTTATTCTTTATTCAACGTTTGCACCATCGTCCTGACTTTTCTTTTTATCTCACGAGATTCATATCACGAGGAAACGTTATGTTCATTTGTTCGTCTGACACACTTAAAAGTCGAGAAATAAAGAAACTCAGAAACAACAACGTGAATTTTGGAAATGTTTTATTCACCTTACACTCTGAAAATTTATTAAAAGTTTGGAAAAAAATGATCAACACGGAATGTATATCATATTCAACAAATATTAAAAAAAAAATGAACAATAAAAATTGCAACAAAAGCACCATTTAAAGTATTTGGCTTTAAAAAAAAAAAAAAAAAAGTTTCTTATTTATTTTTATTTCAAACTCATCTTTTATGTATATATGGAGACAATTACACCAACACAATGTCATATTTATTTTTACCTTCAAACCTATTTTGCATATATATATATATAGAGAGAGACAATCATAGAACGCTATGTCTTTTCGGGGAATTCAACAACCGGGTCAAGTTTCTTCCAAATTTATAGATGAAAGGCAAAGAGATCTTTATTTTATAAAACACTAGCAAGGGGTACCCGGCGATGCCCAGGTGTTTTGAGGTGTGTGGTTTTGGGTAAATCAAAACTCCGGGGGAAGGGGGTTAAAAAAAAAAAAGTTTTGGTAGGTGAGTATGAGGATCGAACCCGAACCCTTGAGGCAAAGTTGGAAATTAAAGTGTGAAAAAAAAACCCACTGGGCCACCGCAACATACAACGGAAACACGTTTGAATTTATTTAACTATTAAAAACAGAACTGACAGGTGGCCGCAATAAAAGTTAACTCTGCTGCTTCTATTTGATTGCCAACTTTGACTTGTTTTTTCCCCCAACAGATGTTGGGGAGGGGGAAACCAGCGCCCCATTGTCCAGATTGAATAGCAATTGTCTGATAAAAGAGGAGTTTGGCCCTACATTGATCAAAGCTGATTGCTTCCGGACATTTCCGGCGCGATGCTGAGAACACGTCCGTTTGAATTTAGTTTCAGTTTATTTATACTAAAAGGTCAAACAGGGGACAGAGCGAAATAGTGCATAAAAAGTCGATGCAAATAAATGTAGAGGCGACCCGCGTTCCCAAATCCTAGATATTATTATCTAGGGGCTATATAAACAATTCTAAGCAATAGCCCCCCCCCCGGGAGCGTGTGCGAAAAAAGTCTTTGCGAGACATACACAAAATGGTCACACACATTTTGCCTTTTATATATATATATATATATATATATATATATATATATAGATGAAGCAAAGTCAGTACGGACAAATTTCGTCATAAACACTAAAACGTCGACATTGTACACTTGCCGATATCACCCAATGTGTATGTTAGTTTAGACCAAGTGTTAAAAATATGCCGCGACCAAGCTGGCTAAGTTAATGCTTCAACATTGGAAGAAACTGTAAAACCATTTGTACTAGTGTAATTGTGTATAACTTGCTCTGGATAAATTAAAAAACTATTGAGCTTAATTCTCCGAGAAACTTTTTAATCGGTTTTCATCCGGAAAAAGGGCTGCTAAGAGGTCAAAATTGAAAAATTGGTACGTGTTTGTCAAGTGTTTCACATCTGCACATGCATGAATCGTTCCCATGACAGCTTCCTTATGTTAAGAATAAGTAGGTTTGAAAACATTATTTAAAGATTGTGGCAAGCTGGTCTAATGGTTATCGTACTTGACTCACTGTCTTTAGGTTTTGATTTCGATCTCAGCTCGAGTTTTTTTTTTTTTTTTACGTACAAGAATTGAACATATTTACATGTACATGTCTTAGTTTCTTTCCATTTCCTTTTTCATAGGAATTTAACGTTACATTTAATACTAGACAACACCGGATACATCTGCTAGTATATATATATTAACTTTTGTCACCGTTTTATAATCTTTTGCAATCCGCATTCATCTAATCCCCATGCCGTTTCCCACGTTACCCAACCCTCTCCTTTTTGGCTTTCTCTATATATAGTCACCGTACGGCATAATCGCGATCACCAAAGTTAAGCAACATTGAGCCTGGTTAGTAACAGATTGGTGACCATTTGGGGAATTCTAGGCCCTGTATGTGCTCTCTGCTTATCTCGGCATTTGTTTCTAGTCGTCCTGTACAAACACTTCACTTGCAACTGGTATTTAACAATGTCGACTCAGGAGAGGTGTGGTTGGAGATTGCGCACCTCCTACCACAAAAATTTCATGCACAGGCACCTTTTGTGGGTATCCATAGTCTCTTAAAGACTGAAGGAACCTGTGTGTGTGTGTGTGTGTGTATATATAGTCACCACCCACCCTCATAATATATAATCAACTTCTATTATGGCTTTTTACCTCCTCATGGTTTTCTACTACAATTTGATTTTGTTAATTAAAAAAAATTAAATTACTTAATCACGTATTAACTAATACAAAATTTATAATGTGTTTTCATTATTTTGTTCAACCCTTGTACAGTAGAACCCCGGGATACAGTAACCCTAGGATATGTTTTTTTTTCGGATTACAATGTGGAATACAATTTTTTTCCGGCCTCTGGTTATGGT
This sequence comes from Euprymna scolopes, assembly GCF_053919585.1. Classification (NCBI taxonomy): domain Eukaryota; kingdom Metazoa; phylum Mollusca; class Cephalopoda; order Sepiida; family Sepiolidae; genus Euprymna; species Euprymna scolopes. The sequence continues at coordinate 122,043,391 of NC_136498.1, read as the reverse complement.
ATTTGTCCCATCTTATGGTGTAATTTATAATGTTATTTGATTATATATATATAGTCTATCGTGGCTTCCTTCAGTCTTGACAGACTATGGATACCCACTGTAAGGGTGCCTGCACAGTGAATTTGTGTGACAAGAGTTGCGTAGTCTCCAACCACGTCTCTCCTGAGTCAGCATTGTTGCATACCAGTGGCAAGTTGAGGTACAGGATGACAGGAAACAATGCCGAGATGAGCAGAGAACACATACAGCACCTATAATTCCCAAATGGTTACCCATCTGGTACTAGCCAGGCTCAACATTGCTTAACTTCAGTGATTTGTCGAGAACCAGTGTGACAACGTGATTATGCCATATATACTATATTTTGTAACTGATTTTTAATGTCATTTCTGGGAATTCTACTGTGTAATATATCCTAATCAAGTAAACTAAGAATTGTAATTTTGCAAAAATATTTATTTTAATGCACAATGTTTATCAGTTGAAACTAATGCTTGCATCCGGAAATGAATGGTTTATTTATGATACTATTCACCGATTTTTATTTTTAGTTGATTATCAAAAAGATTTTTTATATTACCATCTGGGCCAGCCAAGGTAATTTTAAAAATAAGTTCAAGCGAAGCATGTTGGTATATTGTCAATAACATTTTTTTTTTAATTCTATTTTCACCCCAAACATGGCATAATGCCACTTTGCTGTAGGGGGCTACTATCGGGGACATAAGTTGCAGAATACTATGTAGGAAATTGAAACAAATATTTTTTAGGTTTGATTTCGAAATCTGACAACTTTATATACATATATTTATACAGGGTGGGGCAGAGCAACTTGCTTATTTAAATTTGGCACCCTAAAGCGATGGTTGCTCCAAGGATGGTAGTGATGGACTTATTTGAGAGGGTGGGGCTTAAAGTTTGGTTCTTAACATGTGTTATTTATTTTTTGCTTATTTTTCAGGAACCCCAGTGAGCATCATTAATGACTGCTTTGCGGCAGAACTTCCCAGGACACCTCATCTCTTTGAGGGGTAATCTGCATTAGCCAGCATGGTCCCCTGATTTATTACCATGTGACTATTTTTATGGGGGATATCCGAAATCAATTGTTTACGACAATCGTCCTAGCATCTTGGCTCACCTGAAAAACAACATCCATCAAGCTGTCGCCAACATACTCATCAATATGCTGAAAAGAATTGACCGAAACTTCAGAGTTTGATTAGTGTATAAAGAAGAATGGATACTATCTTACTGATATCATCATTAAAACTGGTACAAAATAAAATTTAAAAGCTGTACTAGTTGCAGTTCAAAGAATTACATATATACCTGCATTACTTATGTTTTTATTGATATTCCAAATAAGCAAGTTGCTCTGCCTCTGAATAAAAACAGATTTGACCATATAAACGTGTTACTTATTCAGTTGCAGCTTAAAAAATGACATGTGCAATACATATGTTTTAATTGATATTTCGAATAAGCAAGTTGCTTTGCCTCACCCTGTATTAAAGATGTATTTAAATGTATGGTGCACATTTTTCATGAACACACATGCCACATGCTTGCATAGGCAAATACTGTTATTAAATAAACAGTTATAATGACCTATAGAGCTTGGGAAGATAAAAAAAAAGATCCAGAAAGAAAAAGAATTAGATTTCAACAAGAATCAAACATGCGACAGCTTTAAAAATGGTCCCTATTTTGAGTGACACGTTTGATTTCTCTTTGAGTCAGATTATCTGTGAAATATATATATATATATATATATATATATATAGTTAGTAACTATTACTAACTAGCTCTACCTACGTATTGAGCACTTTTGAAGTAAATACTTAAAGTTTATGCATAAATCTATACTTTCGTATATTAAATTTATGTGAATAAATGAAGTAGTTATATATATATATATATAAAAATATAAAATAAGTTTCTTGGTCATCAATAGCTTTCTTTCTACAAAATCAATATATGATTTGGGTTCATCAGTTTATCTTGTTTACAGTTGCACCATTTTCTTCAGAAGAATAAAATGTAATTTGATTTAATTTCTTTCAGAAAATACTTTGTCTAGACCAGAATTATTTTCAAACAGCCATCATCTAATTCAGTGGTACTTTTTGTTGACTGAAACAAAAAATATAATTTGGAAAAAGAAATGTCATAATATAAAAAAAAAGTAAAGCAAAGTGTAAGTAAAAATACTACTGGGCAATGCCAGGTATGTATGCTTAGTATGCATATATATATATATTATATATAAGTATGGCTAGTATATAATAAAGCCGTAATCCTGTTTATTTGTTCACAATGATGAGTAGGATATATATATATATATATATATATGTTAGAACATCATATATGACATCATCTGTTATGATGTCAGCATATATGTCCTATATATACAACTTGTGTGTGTGTATATATATATATAAAGTATGGCTATTATATATAAGTATGGCTAGTACATGCATATATATATATATATATATATATATATATATATATATATATATATATATATATGAAGTATGACTAGTATATACAGGGTGTCCCAATAAAATGTATACACTCTTTAAATGACCATGAAACCAACATTTATTATAAGAAAGAAAAGTTTCATACATCAAAATACTGTGAACAACTATAGAAACCAGTTAATCATCGAAAGTGTTCAAATTATTGGCCATTGTGGTCCATGAACAGCTTACAACGTTCACTGATTGAATCAAAAACGTTCCTAATCAGTTTAATTGGTATGTTGACGCATCTTCTTTTGATGGTTGCTTTCAACTCATTCATTGTAGCTCATTTTGTGGTGTGAACCCTGTGTTTAACATGCCCCCACTCACTCCCAAAAAAGAGAAAATTCTAGGGGGGGTGGGGGGTCAAATCCGGTGAGCGTGGACAGTACTCAATACTTCCTCTTCATCCTATCTGTTTTGCAGGTGACTATCAAGATATGCTTTTACGTCATGATGATAGTGGGGAAGTGCTCCATCCTGCTGAAAGTACCATTCTTTATTCCTAAACATCTCTTGGGAACGTGCCATAGCGTATTCATGTAGCAAGTTGAGATAATTTAAAGAGTGTATACGTTTTATTAGGACACCCTGTATATATATATATATATATGAGAGAGAGTGGTGCAAAAAAGAAAGTCTGCACTTGTCATTTTTTTCAAAAACCACAAATTTAAGCTAGACTGAATATAACTGTTTAAACAAGCTATACCTCACTTGATTCACTTTTTATTCCTTTATAATTTTACCTGTTCATATTTTACTTTTAATTGAAGTATCGTAGCGTTCACGTCAATTTAAAAAAATTAACTTCAATTTGAGAAGGCAAAAAGAAACTCTGCACAATAGAAAATTGTTATTTAAATGTAATTTTAGAACATTAATGCAACAGGAACACAATGAATTAATTAATATTTAATAGCATAGTCCTTCTGCAATTTGACAGCCTGTAAGTTTTTGGGCATTCTTTGAATTAGTCTGCGGCAATACTCCGGGGAAAGGGCATCCCACTTTTCTTTCATTTTTGTCCAAAGTTCTTCCAAATTTGAAATTTTATCATTGCATAGCTGTTGCTTGATGTAATGCCATACATTTTTGATAGGATTGAGATCTGGAAATTGTGCAGGCCAATCCAAACATGGAATATCATGCTCTTTAAGGAACCTCTTGACATTGCCAGCTGTGTGAATGGGAGCATTATCTTGCATGAAGATGGGATTATCATCCAAATTCCTACCAAAGTAGGGTAGAAAATTCTCAGTCAACATATTAATGTACTTCGTCGAATTAATTCCACCTTGCAAGTGAACTATAGGCCCTGGACCATTGGCGTTAATAATGCCCCCACATCAAAACTAAACTTCCATCACCTTACAGCATTGAAACTGTGCACCTAGGATTAAATTCTTTGTTCTTCCTTCGACGGACATCCCGCCTACCATCACTGTCTAGCCTATAGAACTTCCTTTTATTGCTAAAAATCACTTTTGACCAATACGAAGAGTCATGATCTTCATTGCATCTGACGAAGTCTAGACAGTGCTTTCTGTTCTTTACAGAAATCATTGGCTAGCATCTTGAAACAGCCTCGCAAATTATTTTCCTTTAATCTGTTCTTAACTGTAGAAAAAGAGCACTTTTTAACAAGATTACATTGTTGTTGGATTTGGGGAGCAGTTTCAAATCTGTTTCTAAGGTTGCAGATCTTTATAGCATTGTCCTTCCTGTAAGAAGTAACTCTAGGACGACCAGATTCAGGGGCATCATGACCACTACCGGTGTTTGGGTGCTTTTGCATAGCCGTACCATTTTGTCATCACATTTCAATCTGCATCCGATTTCTTGATTGGATAACCCAGAAAAGTGGAGATCAATGAGAAAGTCGAAGCATATGGACTAAATGTTAAGTTTTATAACCTGGAACAAAAACAATTACGATTAGAGATGCTTTGTTGCCTAAAAGGTGGATACTTTAAGCTGGTTTTAAGCTCATTTGTTGCTGCAAAGTTTTTTTTTTTGCCTTCTTGATTTTAAGTTCATTTTTTAAACTAATGTGAACACTAGGATACTTCAATAAAAATTCAAATATGAACAGGTAAAATTATAGAGGAATAAAAGGCAAATCAAATAAGTTATAGGTTGTTTAAACAGTTACATTCAAGTTGACTTTCTTTTTGACGTCACTGTATATATGACGTATGGCTAGTGTGTGCATATATATATATATATATATATATATATATATATATATATAATGCAAGGCTCTATGGACAAATTTATCTTTAGTTGACCATTAACAACTAAATATTTTCATTTACTAACCAAACCAACGTGATTTTTGGAATATGACATCTTCATTCTGTGATGATTATGTACATAATAAAGTTTTTCTTGATTTTTTTAAAGGTGTAATTCTAAATATACAACAAATTTTATGTTGAGACTTGAAGGTATAAACATTCTGATTTCTTCAGATGTTTTTTTAAACGACCTTCATAAAAAAAAAGAGTATATTGTTCTATTAAACTTTTATTGTTTGAATAATTTCACTTTGTTTGTTTTATTTAAAAAACAAAGTTGAAACGATATTTTTCACTTGGTGGTGAGCTTTAGAAGATTGTCATTGAAAGAAATACAATCGCCAAAAGATAAGCGTTTCATTATTTCTAGTCGCCACTTTGAAAAATCACTCGCCATGTAGAACCTTGAGATATATATATATGAAGTATGGCTAGTATATGTATGTATATATATATATATATGTATAGAATATGAAGTATAACTAGTATATCGATGTACATATATGAAGATAGTAAAGTCAAATGCTGGAACTTTGTCAGCATTCTAATGAAATAAAGTTACATACCTGAAGTAAATCAAGACAACATTGAATAATGCAGGTGTATGAGTTCAGTTCAACTTTGAGCTCGGTTCAACTTTGCTTAAGACTTTGGCTCAACCATATCTCATATATAATAGCTTAGAAAGATATAAAATCATGACATATTCATCGTTAACTATATGTCCTACAAATTCGACATCCAGAAAGTTTTTAGTACATTTCAACAATATTCAAAATCACTGTCTTCTCCATCAGAATATATTGTTTATTTTTCCTGCCTGCTTCCAGACACAATAGCTCTTTAAACACAAAAATTATGTAGAATTAAAATTCTTTCTTTCTGCCAATAATTGATGCATACCATCGGAAATCATCAGTGCGTTTCATTCAATTTCATAATTTCCTCCATTCGCAAACATAAAAGAGACCAGTTAAGGTTGAAATAAATTAATTTCCAGTATGTGTTCAGTTTTATTCTTAAATATTTTCTCTGTACATGAAACACATTGAGCTTTTTAGTCGGAAATACGACAGTTGATATTTGTTTTGATACTCAACTGAGATTTATATTAAGATTGAACCTATGGCTAAAAAACAAATTCCTATATATAAAGTTATTTTATTTTTGTATGGATGCTGACCTTTTCATTCAGGTCTCATTTTTTTCTGTTCCCAATGTGTCCATTAAAAACATTCTTGTACATTAATTTCTCTCCTATACAGTTTGTCCAAAAAGTAATTGGAAGGTTCTGAACTTAAATAGATTCTTTATTTTTGATATCTTTCTGTAATTTTAATGCAATCTGACTAAGACATTGGGATTTATTTTTAAATGCAAAATTCAAACAATCTTTATGAAAAATAATGTTTTTTAAATGTTGCCCATTTTCAGTTTTGCATATTTGTACTATTTCCAAAACATTATTCATGAAAGATTGCAGAATCTCTGGATTGCGATTTAAATCACTTATTTTGTTCCTAACGTTTTCCTTCAATTCTTGCAGGGTTTGTTAACATAGACTCTTTCTTTAAGATATCCCCACAAGAAAAAGTTGCAGCTAATCGTCTGGGGAATATGGTGGCCATTTGACATTGCCATAGCAAGAGATAATGTAGCTATTTACTTTGCCTCCCCACGAGGGTAGAGTTAAACACCAAGGTCGTTTTTTTTTAATGTGGAGAAAAGGAACAAAAACACAAATTGCCTTAGTCGTGAAGGATTTCTTCTCCACCAACCGACAACAAAAAATTTAAGTGTAGCATCAGAAACGATACTACACTTTGATCTTGACCCGATTGTCAAAACATTTGACCCCCTGATTTTGGTAAAACAATTTCACAACTTGTGTATGTTGTTCAATATTATAATTATCCATAATTAATTTCCAAAATATTATCTGTAAAATATCTGAAACAGAGAAAAAGATAATCATTAATTGTAAAATGATCAAGATTTTCAACCTTCAGTGACTTTTTGGACACCGTGTATATAATATATATGGGGTAGTATTGGAATATTCATTAATATTATGTGTATTCATCCTCTGTCAAAAAATGATGTTTGTATCGTGTTTGCACTAACATTAAAATAAAATACCATCTGAATCGTTGAAGTTAGAAAAGAAAAAAAATGTTAAATGTTACAAGTTAAAAAAAAAAAAAAAAAAAAAAAGCAAACAACAATTTCTATCAATCAGTACAGAAAAACAGAAAAGTCTCATTATGGAAATAGAGTAAAGGAATTTTTTTTCCGATTTCATTAAAGTTGGTGGAAGGTTATCTGATTTGCTATTCACTTTTCCTTTCCCCTAAACACTTGAAATGGTTTCATCCGGCAGTCTTTATATGTGCTAACTTTTGTGCATTGGAACGGATATATATTTATTCATATACAAATAAATACACATTCACCTTTATTATAGAGTAGAAGGTTTGGGGTTTTTTTTTTGCTTCTTTCTTTTTTTTTTTTTTTTTTTTTTTTGCAAATGTCTTATCTGAATATTCTTTCATAGTTCATCATGTTTCAAGGCGCCGATTGGCTGCGTGAATTTTCCCATAAAGAGAATCATTCCAGATGTTTTGTCGATGACAAAAAACATGAATGGATGATTCACCGTGAAAGTGACCGGCAATGACGCACTACGTCTTTTAATCGTGTGAGATGTTGCTGCAGCTGCTGTGGACCCTGATTCATTGACCTCGATAAATGCTTTATGTTTCACACGGCTCAAATATATTCTGTCCTCAGGGGAGACTATCCCAGATAGATCAGCCATTAGGGGATTGAAAACATCGGTCATCCCAAGCTCTGCAAGAATGTCGTTGAGGTCGAGGTCGGAAAGATACTTGAATTTTGGCAATGTAAGAGTGACCTTCGATAGCACATCTCTCTTAGCCACAACTTTACGAATTATCCGCGGGGTCAAAGTATCTTCCAGACTTTCGATTCCCTCGACATCGTCTGGGAGGAGTATAAACATACTTATGCGACCACCAACGTAGGGAAGCTCAATGCTCCGGAATCCTGATGCTTCATCTTCATACACGGCAAACTGACCCTCAGCGTGCATCATGTCGATGACACGTGTACGCATCTTGTTCATGTGAAACATTTTATAACCCGATTGCCCCTTATCGAAGGTGAAGCTCCAGAACCCTTGAAAATAAATGGCACTAACCAGCACTGCCACCGTGCTCGTATCAAGATCACTTGCCTTAAGCAAATGTTTCAACACGCCACCAGTCGAGTCTGAAACGTGATTATTAATATCATCGGCTATCTTTTCGCTGTTAGTGAAGTTTGACACCTCAACTTTTGAGAAATAATACTTGCTAATGTGGTTCGTATAATTGCGACTGACGTTAAAATTTTCGTTGATAAAAATGCTGTTAGCAAACCTTAGGTTGTAACGCGTGTCCAACTCTTTGAAAGTCTCCAAATATTCCTGGTAGAGCTCGTGAAAAGAGTCGTCCTCTGGCGAGATGCGGTTTAGTAACTTTTGCAGTTGTTCGGCTGTACGACCCCTGGCGCCCATCTCAATCATGGAAATACTCGTTCCGATTGTGAACGGGGAAAAGAGAATGTTGCCATTATTTGTGTTGCACAGTTTCTTGTAAAGCTTCAGAGAGAATTCCATGAGCGGTTCAGACAAATCGTATTTCAGTTGCTGTTCTCGGTTGTATTCGTTTGGGATTTCCGATGCCCACGAAGCAATCACCAGCCCAACAAAAAATGAAATGGCACACTTCATCCTGACCAGCTACAAGAACAACGCTAGAGAAAAGAAAAAAAAAAAAGAAAAACTGTTTTATTTACTGGATAAAGAAATTGGAACAACAAAAAATAAATAAATAAAAACTGTTTTTATTTAATAGATAAAGAAATTGGAACAGCAAAAATAAATAAATAAATAAAATAAGAAAAAATAAACTAATAGAACAGAACATATTTAAAAGATTAAAAGGGTTGGGAGTTATTTCCCTTGTTGCATAATATAAACTGAGTTATTTCCCTTCCATCTTTTACCATTTACATTGGTCATAAAAAAAAATAAAAAAAAAACCTAGCGTCTTTTCCTTATCTGGTGTAGCCAATTGAAATTTCTCTTATTTTTTATTTTTACATTTTTAATAAAAAAAATTCGCCGCTTCCACAGAATTGGGACGAGGTTTTGTAGTCGATGAATGGAGTTTTCAGATAAAAAAAACAATGGTTTCAATTGATTCTTTTATCAATTCTAATGTTAGAATGATAGCTTTCAAATTATGCAGTCGAAATTACCTGAATATTACTGAATTATTCAAAAAAGAAAAAACAGCTTTATTCGTGCTAGCAGGTGAAAAATTGCCGCCATCTTGTTTAAATAAAAACGGAAAATTACCTCCCTTTTGAACTCTCCTATGTCTTACGATCGTTTTCATCAAATTCTATTTTTTATTTTCTTTAATAAATAATTTCATACCTCATCGATTTTCGTAATTTTTGGATATAATCATCTGGGGAATACGTACATACCTTTGTTTTCATGTGAAATTCAGTACTACGGTTTCCGGAATTTCGTCCCAATAGTGTAAAAGCGCCAAAAATTCTCAAGATTTCCTGATAAAAGTTAATTTTAGCCTTATCAACTGCCAAGGGAGATAACTGGATCCAACTAAATGAATTTTACTCAGTTTTAGTAAGACTTTCTTTATTTTAGGCGATCTTTTGCTTTAAGCAAGTGTCAAGAATCACGGTACCAGCTCAGTCTAAATTATGAAACTAGCTCAGCCTACATTATTCCTACTGCTGATATGCAAACAAAGGATTTTTTCGTTTACATTAAACAACCAAATAAGAAATATACATGCATCACTTACAATAAACACATCACTCTATAAGTTGCTGGCTTGACATGTAGAATTCCATTAGCAGTTCAGACTATTTGTATTCCAGTTGTTATTCTCGATTGTATTTGTAATGAAAATAAAATTCATACGATTTTTTAAAATAAAGTACTAACCTTCAAATGCCATGTGTCAAAATTTGAACATAACTGGATTAATAGTTTCCAAATTATTGAAGTAAAGCTACTGTTGCCCATTTTCAAATCAATCGAACAATCTGAATGTTGTCAGGTTTATAAAACATTGTTTTCTGATGGGGGAAAATACTATTCAAGTAAAGCAATAACTTGTTAAGTGCTATTCAGACTCTGCTCTATCAGAGACAATGTGATTGTACAGACACAAATGAGGCTGAATCCGATTCGGCATTTGTTCTGGAAAACATAAAACAGCTGCACACTTGTTTTGGCCAATCGTAAATTGAAGTCATGTGATGTAGCTACTAATAACCTATCGTCAGTGGAGAAATGAATCCTCTCTCTAGGATGTAAATTTCACAGATTAATTAATGTCGTTAAATAAATATTTTGAAAACGAAAAATAAAATAATTTATAAAAAGAAATTTGCGAATAAAAAAAAAATATTTGTAAATGAAAAACTAAACAAGGAAATTTTTAACTACAAAAATTTTTTAATTTAATTGAAATTTTCCTTATTTTATTTATTTTTTTAAAATTTATTTTCATAACATTAATACTTGTAATATGAGATCTGGTAAAAAAAAAAATATTCGTAAATGAAAAACTAAACAAGGAAATTTTTAACTACAAAAAATTTTTAATTTAATTGAAATTTTCCTTATTTTATTTATTTTTTTAAAATTTATTTTCATAACATTAATACTTGTAATATGAAATCTGGTAAAAAAAAAAAAAAAATATTTGTAAATGAAAAACTAAACAAGGAAATTTTTAACTACAAAAAATTTTTAATTTAATTGAAATTTTCCTTATTTTATTTATTTTTTTAAAATTTATTTTCATAACATTAATACTTGTAATATGAGATCTGGTAAAAAAAAAAAATATTTGTAAATGAAAAACTAAACAAGGAAATTTTTAACTACAAAAAATTTTTTAATTTAATTGAAATTTTCCTTATTTTATTTATTTTTTTAAAATTTATTTTCATAACATTAATACTTGTAATATGAGATCTGGTAAAAAAAAAAAAAAAAAAAAATTAAATATAAAGACCCAACCTTTTTCCCTAATATCCAAAGGGAGTGTAATCATCAATTTTGCATGAACATTTATCAACAAGAAAGCTGTGTTCAAAATGGGTACCGCTTTGACTTTGAACAGTCAATCAAAACCAATAGAGCATTGATGATTCAAAAACGCTTGAACACAAAAAAAATGTTTTAACATCATCACTATGTGACAATGGATGAAACATGGATCCAACTCTTCATCCGAGAGGCAAACTGGCAGTCAGATGAGTGAACAATAGCAGATGAAAGCCGTCCAAAGTGACCCCAGATGCATACAAAAGCAGGCAAGGTTTTAAAAAAGAAAACCCATCAATAGTGAATATTATATATCATTATTGATGGGTTTAAACAAAAAAAATCTGTCCTCCGATACTTGACTTCTGCATTTTAAAATTTCATTCAAGCCATTATATAAAACACTTTTATAAAATCAACAGTAGGTTCTCTACAGTGCAATGTAGACAGCAATGTATTGTGGATTAAGTCACTGCTATCAGGCATGTGAAGCTAGTTCCTGGTGCACCGTGGTGGGTCCCTAACTAGAGCAGGCAATCAATCGATTTGATTGAAAAAATGGGCGATTTCATGGATTCCAATAATAAAATACGAAAGCATGAAATATTTGTTGATCCTCATTCAATCCCGGGCAACGTCGGGTCTCCCTGCTAGTAAACAAATAAAATACGATAACAGTCGTTGTAAAGATAATATTTTATTGGGAAAAATGGGAATTTTTGGTTACTTGTGTGCACGCTGTGTTTTGTTAGTGTCAGAAATTATTCATGTAAGATATTGTGAGCCAGTAAGTTGACACATTTGTCACTAGTCGCTGGGGGTTAGATATAGAGAATAAGATGGGTGGGGAAGCAATTCAAAGTGCAATTCATGTAATTTTGATATCATTGGATAACTTCATCTCCTTTGCTATATCACCTGACTTCAAGTCACAATCAACCAAAACAAATGTGCAGCCATTTATTGTGATATCATTGTGATTAATTTGTGACACAGTGCATTGTCTTGGAGAAAGAGCACCTTTTTTCATTTCTAGTGTTTTTTTTTTATGGAAATCAGTCCAGACAAGGCATGTAAAGAGCTAAAAAAAAAAAAAAAAAAAAAATGTACTTTAGGGTCAACAACTTGCCAATGATACGTGTTAGATGGAATAGATTCTGACCCTGAAAACAGCAATTCTTCCCTCTTTGTCAGAAAAATATCACTCATGGAATATGAGGACTAAAGGATAAAATGAGTTATGTGGCTGACGAAAGTAAACTGAAGATCGCAAGTTTCAAATCGGAGATGCAGAATTCTCGAGGATTTGGCATCAGTCTGAACTGACAGACATTTTATACAATGAACAAAAAATGGCAGGGAAGAATGTTCCGACGTCATCTGTCCCAATAAAAAGAAAAAAATAACCAGACAACCGCAGAGAAGAAGCAACTGTGGTATGAGAGCAGACACATTATGTCTTGGCCATTTTGCACACACGCCACCGCAACCCTGTGACCCCTCCTTGCTGTCAGTATTGTCATTAGAGAATAAATATGTCCCCAATCATCCTCGTTACTAGTTATCAAAAGTACAAGAGACTTCTTGATCCCTCGACAAAAGGAGGGTGGACCTGTAAATTCACCCTTATTTATTCGTCTGTCCGTCTGTCCGCACTTTTCTCAATAACTATGCATTGGAATTTTTTGAAATTTTGCACAAACATTAAACATGATATGAGTAAACAGAAGTAACAGAATGGATTTCCAGGAAAACTCCAGTTGCCCTCTTAGGGGTGTCTTTCAGGTTAAAATGGCTAAAATTGACACTTTTGTGCTTATTAAAAAAAAACATTGATGCATTGGATTTTCATAAAACTTTCTGAAAAGTTATACCTAACTGATTTCTATATAATTTTGTTTGTCTATAATTTGCGATAACTCTTGGGGTGCTCCAGGGGCTCTTTTAGGGCTAATAAAAATACTCCATTTTTTTTACTATTTTACCATATTTGTCCAAAATTTTCTGTGTATGTCTATTTAGCAGTTTTGCATGGTGCTGAACTCAAATTTAAATATGTTAAAGCCTTGGGGACTTTTGGGGCTAAATTGGGGGTGGGGGGGGGTGCAAATGATAGACTTAGTCATTTCTTTTTTTTCATGGTGTAGAACTCAAATTTACATATGTTAAGGCCTAAAACTGCACTGTTTGTTCATTTTCGCCAGGATTTGATGTTCTCTGGGGACTTTTGGGGCTAAATAGGAGGGGGGGGCAAATGCTGAACTTAGTCATTTTTTTTAAGCCTCGTTCACTGTGCAGTCACGGGGGACCATGTATGCTTCACTTGTTTTTGTTGACGTCTAATTGTGGCGGCATGCATAAGTGTACGGATTCAAACCATGACTTGCGATCTGGCTAGTTTTATGAATAACACAACACGAGAAGTGACTGTCTCTCTGACCATTTTGAAAAAAAAATATCAAAAAACAAAGGAAGATAACTCAACAATTCATACTAATGTTGTAATGCCTACGAATTCCCATTAATTACTTAAAGGTTAAAATCGTTCTATCCTTCTGTGTTCACATTGTTTGTCAGCTGATATTCGTGCTTGATGATGAATACCCTGGAAAAGTCACTTCTGATTAATGTTTACCCGTTTTAAAATAGGCAAACGAACTCAGCTATTTATCATAACAGAATATTTAAAAAAAACTGCTAAACATTAATCAGAAGTGACTTTTCCAGGGCATTCATTGTCAAGCACAATATAAATTTTGAGGGTTTTTATAAACAAAAAAAAAATAGTATATAATTAAGCTTTATTTTTAAATGAAAACTAATTTTTTTTTTCTCTTGCTTTCAAAGCAGTTTTATTAAAATTTTTGGAAATCTAGAAAATACATTAAAATTTGTTTGAATGTCTACTTCAGCTTTTAAAAAATTTTTTTTACGTCAAATGAAAATTACAGAAGAAATTAAATCTTTAATAATAAAAACCATTATGAGTTGGTTTACTTCATGGACCAGCAAGACATCATTGTGGACCCCCAATTTGTAATATTTTGCCCATGGACTCCCAGAAATATTCCATGGACCCCGGTCGAGAACCCCAACTCTAGACTATCAGCATCGATTGTGGTATTAACTCTTCATCTTATGATGATGACAAAATTAATAATTTAAAAGAAAATATTGTCATGAAAAATAGTAGATACGAGGAAAAATTATCTTGTGTTGACTCAAATTATGTGCCAGGTTTGAAAATTATGCAAAGAGTTGCCGATTCCTTAGTTAAAAAAGGTCTTTATGATGACTCAAGAATTACGTATTATTGAACCTGCTTGAGTTCTTCCGGAAGAATTTGAGAATTATTGTTGGATTCCCTATAGACTTGTCAATAACGAAGGTATGGATGTTACGACACAGATTCATCTAGTTTTTAACTGTTCTTTCAAACTATGCAGTATGCGAAGGGGGGGGGGCAAATGATGCTGCTTATTCAGGTATCAATTATTTATGTGCTTTTGGGAGGTATAAAAAAGACTTTTTTGCAAATCCAATTGAGGACCAATAAAGATAATTATTTTTGTTTTTTCTTGAAAGACTATCATATTGGCTTCAATGCCATTTTTTTTTTTTTTGAGTTATTTCTTAAACATCATGCAGAATGGTGCAGTTATGATGTATCATTATCGATTCTCTGCAATAATTTTTATCTGGACAATATGGTCACATCCAGTTGCAATCTTGATCCTCGCAATTCAATTCATCTGACAGTGCAGAAGAGATTAAAGGAGGCCGGTTTTGACCTTCAGTCACAACTTTAACTGTCATGACTTGCAAGAGAGGATGATCGATGATCGGTCCATTTCCTTTCCTTCTTCCTAAATTTGAAAAGGTGTTGGGATATCATTATTCTCCCTCAAAGGGAATCTGTTAAACTTACACCGACTGTGATTGACACTTACGTCTGCACTAAGTGCGGCATCCTATCTCAGATTTCAAAGGTTTATGATCCTTTATATCTGCTTCTTTCAGTTACCATTCAAAGTAAACTCCTAATTAGTGAACTTTGGAAGAACAGATTATCCTGGGATCAAGAAATCCCAGAAAATTTTTAAAACACCTGACAGAATCTTGTCAAGGAATTGAATGTTTTGTGTGAAATTGAGTTTCCTTGAAGGACATTACAGGAAACAAATCCTACAGAGTTTCTATGTTTTTGCGAAGCTTCCAAGAATACATATGGATTTTCACTGTATGCGAAGCAGGGGACTGAATGTCTTCTAATCTTTGCAAAGGTTTAAGTAGCACCTGTTAAAAAGAAGACTCTTCCTCCCCTGGAACTTATGGCAATCAATCTTGCCTTTAAGGTTATTCCCAATGTCTTGAAGGCCTTGAAGCCTGTCAACATTCAATCCTTTCGTCCCTGATGCGCAAGTGGTTTTATCTTGGGTTCTGAATGGAAAGGGAACTAAAGGGAATCCTTTTGTTAAAAACCGAATGCAGAACATAAAAAAAATGTTAGAGGAAATTAGTGGCATCTTGTTTCAATTCAAATATGTTCCTTCTTTAGAAAACCCTGTGGATCTCCTTACTAGAGGTCTCTCCTCTACCAAATTCAAACAGGTTTATGATCTATGAATATGAATGGCCCTGATTGGGTCATTCGGTCCAATATCAGTTGATTGATTGCTCCATTAACAGTGTCATGAATAAAAAAAATTGTTTCCTGATGATTCAGTCGTGGCTGGTTGCCTTTAATGCATCTACAACCAAACTCCTATCTTTACATCATCAGCGCTCTGATCCCCATCTGGCATCGATTGAAATGGATGGCTCTCGTCTAGGAGAAGCCCAGTGTTTTGACAAGCTTCTGGGTTTGTCCTTTACTCCTGATCTGAAATGGAACACGTACATCAAGTTTGTTGCCAAGGTCGCTGGAAAGATGGTGGGATCCTTCTACCGCTCCAGAAGATATCTCACTACTGATGCAATTCTCTATTTATATAAAAGCCAAGTACGTCCAAGGATGGAATACTGCTGCCATATCTGGGCAGGAGCTGCTAAAAACAGCCTATCCTGCCTTGACAGAGTACAAAATAGACTTCGTGGCTTAGTGGGGATGCCCTTTTCTCTACCCTGCAACCTTTCTCCCACAGAAGAGACGTTGCGAGCCTATCCTTGTTTTATCGTTATTTCCATGGCAGGTGCTCGTCTGAACTCCAATCTCTGGTCCCCCCCTCGCCAATCTTTCACAAAAAACACCCGTCTAGCTGAATCCACTGTGAAAAATTTCCCCCACTCTTTGTCTGTGCCTAAATCAAAACGTGGATTCCATGAACAAAGCTTCTTTCTTAGAACTGCACGCCTGTGGAACTCTGTTCCGTCTGCCTGCTTCCCACCTGACTACAACTTGGATGTGTTCAAGTCCAACGTTAACAAATTCCTAATGAACCGCCCCTTTAGGTAAACAATTCATCAAATCTCCACACTAACGTACTGTACTTGCAATAACCCTTATCCCTGAGTGGCTTCCGGGCCTTGATAAGTGGTGACCTCCGTGTAAAAAAAAGAAAAAAATTCTACACCAGACTTTTCATCAACGACAAAAGTAATCAGCGTCCTCGAGAAGGTCTCGCTGTTTGTCAACACAAGTTGAAACATCAAAAAACTGACCTCCGTGTAAAAAGCAAAATTAATGCCCCTTTCTTTTATGCAAAGGGAGGAATTCCCGTGTGAATGACAGTATCTGAACAATCTGCAAAAAAAAAGTTCCACCTAGAGTTACTGCCCTTGAACTGTTTATTAAAAATGAAGGTTTGTTACAAACTACGTGCAAGATTCAGAATTCTGATGTTGTCCCTATTTACTTGCCTACCCACGAGGACAGAGTTGGACGCAAGGTCGGGTTTTAATGTGGGGGAAAATCCAGCTCCCCAAAAAGGGGCACTCTGGATAGGAACAAAAAAATTGTCTCAGTCATGAAGGATTTCTTCTCCACTGACCGAGGACCGAAAAGGTGAAGCGTAATATCAGAACAGATACTACACTTTGATCTTGCCGCAAATTTTGTTTCTTATGAGGTCAAGCATCCTATTCTGTTAGGAAAACATCATTATTTAACAGAACTTGTGATCAAGGAAGCCGATTTGAATTGTTGACATCTCGGGACAAGTTCAACATTGGCTAAGCTGAGATTAATGGGATTTTGGATTCTTCAACGAAGATAATCTAGTAAAAACTGTTTTTCGTCATTGTATTCGTAAAAAAAAAAAATAATTCCTTGCGCTTTTAAGTTCCTGCAGGATCTCAGTTGCCAGTTCATAGAGTGAATTTTATTCGCCCTTTCCAGCAAGTGGACGTTGACTTTACCGGATTTTTTTGGATGAAGATTCAAAAATTTATTTTTTTATTTACATGCATGGGTCTGCGTGCTGTCCCCTTAGAGTTGTTGCTAGACCAGAGTACTCGGTCATTTTTGTTGGCCTTCATTAGGTTTACTAATTTATTTGGGATACCCACCCATAACGTAAAACAGAAAAAACTTATCCAGTTAGTAACTTATCTTGCCTTTGGTAACATTTATTTGTTATATATTTGTTTTGTTCTGTTTACCACTTTTTCAGTTTGTTGTCTATAGTAATAATGCACAATCATGTTAAAACATAAAAAAATATCCCCCATGACTTTACCACTAACCCTAAGTCTGGGTGGCATTACGAAAAAAAAATATTTGGGGGATTTGTGCCGTTTAGCATACACAATAAAATTAATTGCTTTAAAAAGTTAATCATGGGTCTGAAGTTTTTTTGACGAATTTAAAGAGAAATTTAGACCAACGTCTATCACTCACATTACCATTCCTTTGTAATCTTCTTGGCATGGGGGTACCTGGGAAAGAATGATTCAAACCATCAAGCGATGCTTAAAAAACGCTCCTACAAAAAAAAAAAAAAAAAAAACGGTGACGGACTATTCACTCACATCGGATAATAGAATTGATATTTTAACCCCTAACTACTTCTTACAAACAGAACCTTACTAACCCTCAAACCCACTGTTCAAATTCTGAGCCAATCCTCTTTTCCTTAGTAGAGGAAAAGAAGCGTGTTGTCAACACCCGAAGAAGGTCACAGGTTGCAGCGACCGAAACGCTGTGCTAATAAAACCCAAGATAAGAATAATAGTCCGATAAACATAACACAAGCATTCATGTCTCACCTCAAAAATTCAGAATTGTAAACAGCAGGATAGTATCTGAATTTTTTTAAATCGTAAAACATAAGTCAGTAGACAATACAACTTTAGTTACAATTAAAGAATAAACTAACAAGAATTATTCACCAAACAACTCGGACAAGACCAATCTCCAATTGCAGCGTCTTCAACGACTCCAATGCAGTCAAAATGGCCCCACTTGTTGCACGTATTGTAGCACACCATCAGAGAAGAGCCGTCATCATCAGGACAGGCTCCTTGCCCGGACCAATGTGCATCTTCCTCTCCAGAGTTTCCTGTCTTCCATCAACTGCCTCAGATCTTCAGGTTCACAGCGAATGAAATGTGCTAATAACACCCAAGATGAGAATAATAGTCCGATTAATCAACGTAACACAAGTATCCTTTTGTTTGTTAATCTAGGTGGAACTAGATTTGTCATGTTAACTTATATCATACCAGACAAAGACACATATTCTATATTAAATATGCAAATATTAAAAATCAAAGATAAAAAATGTAATGATTATAGATTCCTTTTTTTTTTCTTCCTTTGAGAGTGTGTCAGAAATTTGTACAGTGCAATAACAGACACTTTCTTTCTTTACAATTCTTACTCTACTCTTCAAATTTTTAAGGTAATTAAGAAAGCCTTTGTTGGCAATTTTTACGTGGTCTCTTCTGTATGATTGACGTTCTATTAAAAAAGCAATTCTTTTTTTTTTCTTTGAATTATTTTATTTTTATTTTGGTTTTTCCTCATAAATTTTTAGTACTTGTGTTTCTGTACTTTCACCTAACAAAATAGTGCGCATATCGTAAAAATTGAATTTAATTTTAAAATACAATAAAAAAAAATTTTTTTTCAGGTAGGTAGAAGAGCACTTTATCTTACCTTTGGTAACATTTATTTGTTGTGAATTTAGTTACGTTTTATTTTTTGCTTTGCAATAAAAATTTTGAATTATTTAAGTATTTAGTTTTCTTTGTTAAAAAAAAAAAAAAACCTCATCCAGGTACTTTATCTTGCCTTTGGTAACATTTTTTGTGAATTATCACTGGACCATCTTATTAAATGGGAATTATCATCAGTCACGAGTCACCTTATGAACGTGATTACAGCTATTGTATTTGAAAGTGAGGTTTTAATTTAGTAGAATGTTATAATCAAAAAGTTATCCCCGGTGTTAAAAATCATTAGAAAAAAATTTTTTTTGCAAATTTTTTTTTGGTAACCTGAAAGTTAAATCTGATTAATGATAATCCCTGGAAAATAATTTTAAAAAGTGAAAACAAATCATTTACAGGTAGGGTGCAAGCTCTTTCAGGTCCACCCAAAAGTATTGTGGCACTTCCTCTGCATGAGCACCCTGTTTTGTTTTGACTTTTACACCCACGTCTTTATAAAAAAAAAAGAAAAAAAAAAAGGCACATGTGCAGTTTAATATTCTTAAGATTGGCTTTCTAAAATTTCTTAACATGAAGAAAAGATTTGTTAATTAATTTTCTTGTGTATGCCTAACAGCAGAAGCCATCAAAATATTTTTTTTGTATTGGCACGTGGACTTAGGGTTAGTAGTAAGGTTACGATAGGGTATTGTTTTATGATTTAATATGATTGTTCCTATTTACAATGCCTCCCTACGGGACAGAGTTAGACACCAGGGTCTTTTTTTTTTTAACGTGGGGAAAAGGAACAAAAATAAAAACTGTCTCAGTCGTGAAGGATTTCTCTTCCACTGACAGAGAACCAGAAATTGAAGTGCAGCATCTGAAGAACAGATACTACACTTTGATGTTATCCATAGTAATAAATGCACAAACTGAAAAAGTGGTAAAAAATATATATATATATATATATATATATATATATAACAAATAAATGCTACCAAAGGCAAGATAAGTTACTATTCTACCAAGCTGAATAACATTGTGTCACTTTCAGACATGATAGAAGGCGTCTATCATTCTTAGGATTTGTACACCTAGTAGATGGTCTAGAACAAAAAAAAAAAAGAAAAAGAAAACTAGTTTTCATCAAACGGAAATGGAATAGCGTTTTTTTCTAAGGCAATAATTTTATCGTTCCAAGCTGTATTTAAAAAAAAAAAAAAAAAATTTACGATATTTTGGTTTATTAAATTGTTAATTTGCTAGAATAACTTTTTAAATTTAGTAATCAACTAAAATATGATTTTCGCTTTAATTCGATTATTTTTTTATCAGTTTGAAATAGATTAAGCAAAAAAAAAAAAAAAAAAAAATCCACTGATGCCGGCCCACTGCTACAAATTCAGAATAGTTTTGAATGAGCGAGAAAAGGTGAGAGTAAAAACACGGAGACAAAAAGTACATGAAAACCCATTTTTGGATTCTTGATAATCGTTCAAAAATAAAAAAAATAAAATAAAAATACTAATAGAAACAAATCCAATAAATAACATTAATATCAGATGGGTTTCTTTTAGTATTTTACTTAATTTTACTATTAAAAATCTGTTTCATCCAGAAAAAAAAAAAAAATTTCAACAGGGCTCTACATTGCGAGTGAAACAGTCGCATTTGCGAGTGATTTTTCCAAGTGGCAACTAGAAATAATGAAACGTTTATCTTTTGGCGATTGAATTTCTTTCACTGACAATCTTTCAAAGCTCACTACTGAGTGAAAAATATTGTTTCACCTTTTTTTTATATAAAATGAACAAAGTTAAATTATTTAAACAATAAGTCTAATAGAACAATATATGATTTTTTTTTTTTAACAAAAACTGTTTAAAAAGATATTAAGAGAAATCAGATTGTTTATACCCTCAAGTATCAACATAAAATTTGTTGTATATTTAGAATTACATTTATTTAAAAAAAAAAACACAGAAAAATCTTTATGATGTACATACTCGTCACAGAACGAAGATGTCATATTCCAAAAATCATATGGGTTTGGTTAGTAACTTTTCTATTTGGCTAGTAAATGAAAATATTTAGTTGTCAAAGGTCAACTAAAAGATGAATGTGTCCATAGAGCCCTGTTCAAAATATAACTAGTCATGTTTACATTTTTTTTAATAGACTTTGGTGTACGTGTACAAGCGGTACTCCCCCCCCCCCTCAACTATTTTTGTCTTCATTTCATTTTTTGTCAGTGACATTTAAAATTTTAAATTAACATGAAAACTCTTTGGTATACTTAACGTGTGTGCACAGTTTCTAATACAACAAATCGATCCCCCATATTGTAATCAGTTAATGAGAGCATACACACCTCTTTTACATAAAGGAGGTTTTCATTTATCAATCTATGGGCATTAATTGTCAATGTGCGCTAAAGTACCAACTAAAAACTTACCTTTTAAAAGTTGATTTATAGGGGTATTTGGGCTTGTAATCTATATTATTTTCACTGGTTGCCACGTTTGTTTTCGTGCGTGCATTCAATTTTGGGTGATGAAACTTGATGATTGCATAATAAAAAAAAAATGAAAAAAAAAACAACAACTTGAGAAAAAAAACAAACCCAAAAACAAAACAAAAAAGAAATCGAGAAAAAAGAAAAAAAAAAAAAAAGAAAAATATTTGTCTGGACCAAACTTGAAGATAATCAATAAATATGTACCTATTTTTAATGTTACAAAAATGATACAGCACTTTGAAAATAATATACAGAAAAAAAACCTAGGGGCCCTTTCCGGTACTTGTACGAGATGTCAAGATGTTAAAAAATTAAAATTAAAAAAAGTTATATTGTACGTATCTGTTATGGAATGAAGTTCAACAACAAAAAAAAAAAAATGACTTAATTTGATCAAGATTTTTTTTTTTTTTAACAGCAGAAAAACAACTTTTATGACAGTGAGCTGAAGGTAGCCATGTTTAAATTTTTAAACTACAAGGAAGGAGGCGCACAGGGAGCTAACTTAGTCTAAAGCGCCGACACCCGTCTCCCCATTTTAAATAATAGCTTCTCTAGCAGTAGGTGTATCAGAATTTTTGTAGGAATTTTTGACACCCCGACACGAAACTGCGAATAAAATATAAAAAACTCGTAATTTCTCTTTTAAAAGTGGGTTGTTTATTTTCTTTATGGATTATACTTCCAAAATAAACTATTAAAGTTGTTTTAAAAGTAATAGAAATATTTAAAAAAATTTTTTTTAAAAACTAATAAAATTAATTGAATTTTAAGAGCTCAATATTTTTCAATTTTTAAACTTTAAAAATATATCAAAATTTTTCTATTGATTCAATTTTTGCGATATTTTCAGGTCAATGTGAAATTTTATGTTCTTTCCAATAAACTGAATATAATATTTTAGACAAACGTTTTTTTTTAATTCACGCCCCCCCCCTATTTTCAAGTGTCTATTAAAAAGTAAATAATTAATTTACACACCAAAGTTTTATATATCACAAATTGAAGATAAAAGATCAATAAATAATATATTCAAAATTTAAAAAAAAAAGTGTTTTTTAGAAATTTACCTGTAAAGTCCGAAGTTCAAAACCTTTTTTTTTTTAAAAAAAAACACGTTGTTTGTTTTTGTATTTTTTTTTTTTAATGAAACCTTGGTCCTTGCTCCTTTAATTGAAAAAAAAAATTAGGGCTTGAATTACATTTTTCGAGGAGTTATATGCTTGGAAAGACAGGGTGGAATTATTCAATATTTTTCACGAAATTTCTGGCACACCGACTCTAGCAGTGTCAGATGTTGCCATTAAAAAGAAGTGATAAAAATCTGAATAATTAGACTCACTATCTTTCAAAGCTTATAACTATTTGAAAAATGTAATTGAAACCCTAATTTTTTTTTTCAATAAAAGGAGCAAAGACCAAATTTTAAAATAATAAAAGGTTTAATAGAAAAATATGCAATATTTTTTTTAAATCCGTTTTCTTTAAAAAAGATTTCAACAAATTTTAACTTACTCCATTTATAATAAATATAAATTCCAAAAAATCACTTACCTATATAAAATACTAATCAATGGGTGCTCTCATTCTTCATTTATAAGAATTTGTCCATATTTATATTTTTTATTCCATGTACTTTTTAAACAAATTTTTTAAGCAACCATTCGAAAAGACCGCAAGTTTAAAATCTAATAATATGTGGTCACAGAGCGGAGTTACCTCCCTTTCTTCCAGTTGACAAATACGGCGGCTGAAAAGCGCCATAATTAATTATTTCAAAAACGTAAAACCAACACATTAGACCAAATATATTTCCCGGTAGTAACTATATAAAGAAACAAACATTTGAAGGGCTGATATCTGTCTTATCTCCCTTTTGAATTTCTGATATGTGGTTACTGTCAACAATCAAATTAGTCAAGTATGGGTTACTGTATTTGAAAAATAATCACATTTCACTCATCAAATTTTACTTTAAAAAAAAACAAAAAAAAACGCCGACGAATTTTCCATTTTTTTTATTCTCTTAAAGAATTATATGAGTTTTGATTTAAAATATTTTATTTCTTCTTTATGCAATGAATTTTTTTTTTCAAAAATCTATAAAAAAAAACAAAAAAACATTGAATGAAATAGAAAAAATTAATGTAGGTGTCCAATTTTTATAGGACGATATTTTCAAAATGTGAGGTTTAACTTAAAAAAAAATCAACGTGTTTTTTTTAAAAAGAAGGTTTTAAACTTTTCACTTTACAGGTAAATTTGCACATAACTATTCATTTGTTTTAAATGAGATCATTTTATTTATTGATCTTTTATCTTCAATTTAGGTGAGAAAATTAATTATTTACTTTTTAATAGACATTTCCGAATGGGGGGGGGGGTTAATTAAAAAAAACAAGAAAAAACGTTTGTCTAGAATATTATTAGGTACGGGCAAAATGAATACCGATGCTCAAAATGTATAAACATTTTGACCCCTCCCTTTACTTAAAACTTCACCAAGAATCAGGAAACTAACCAATTTTAATGAAATTTTCAGTATTTATCAAATAACGATCGCGGAATATAATGAACTAATTATTTTTATTTAAATCTTAGCGGAAATGTATTTTGTTTAAACAAAAAATACCTTTACTAAAGTTATGGTTTTCAGTAGTAAATAAAAAAAGCAAGAATTTATTTTTGCTTTTTTATGTAAATAAAGCATCGTGATTTGTAACAATAAAAAATAATTTTTTTTACAGGAACATTACGAAAAAAAAGCCCGTAAAGTCCGTATTAATGAATTCGATATAACTCGAAGAAAACTGAATTTCTCAAACTACCGATATTAGCATTGAATTAAGCATTGCTTATTGAATATTTTCACACAAAAAATTATAATTGCAAAAAATATTTCTACTTTTTTTTTTTTTAAATTACAGATTTCGCATAATTTTTATATGCAAGATTTTAATAATTTCCTTGCTCGCAAGAATGTGAAACTTTCAGCGTAACATAATTTTTATGTAATCTCGAACAATAATTTAAAAAATAAAATTAATTTAAAAGCAGGAACATAAAAAATAATTAAATTAAGAAATAATAAAAATTGATACAAACGTTCAGAATAGGAATGTATGGATGCACATCTGAGAGAAAAAAGAAATCTGACAGCCTTACCTCCTTTTACTATCATGACTTCATTTTGAAACAGCGTTTCGATTGGCTGAAATTTTGGGTCTCTTTATAATCGCGTTTACAAACCTTTATTTGTTGCAGTTTTGGCGACTGGTAAATTACTTGCTTTTGGAGGGCTAATTAAGTTATTTTTGCACAAGCAAGGTGTTTTTTTTTTTTTAATTTAATTCATATCTTAGGACTTTACTAATTATCTTTGAAATAGGCCCAGAAACCTAATATTATCTTTTACAGGATTTTTTACAATGAATTTATTTAACTTCAAAATTTAGTTGAATTGGTTAGCTCGCCGTGAAAACATTTTCATAACTTTTTTTTTTCACGTGTACAAATATTTTTTTCCTTTTGGAAATTAACTTTAGTCTTTAATCTTTCAAATGCAATCAAAAAGTAGTCGGAAACCTACAAAAAAAATTATGATAAATCGGCTTTTAAAACTAGGTTCCCCTACTTTTGCCCGCCCAATTTTGCCTGTACCTAAATATTATATTTGGTTTGTTGGAAAGAGCATAAAATTTCACATTAAACCTGAAAAAAAAAAAAATCTTAAAAATTGAACCAATAGAAAAATTTTGATAGATTATTAAATTGAAAAAAATTCAACTCGTAAAATTAATTTCATTACGTAGAAAAAAATGGCTGCATGCGCGCATGCACTTTGTAAACACTTTTTTAAAAAAATAATATTTCTATTATTTTTTTAAAAACTTTAATAGTTTATTTTGGAAGTAGATTCTATAAAGAAATTAAACATCCCACTTAAAAAAAAAAAATAAATTATGAGTTTTGTATATTTTATTCGCAGTTTTGTGTTAAGAGTGTCAAAAATTCCCAAAAAATTCTGACACACATATAGCTGTTCTTCCTTCCTCATGGTCTAAAAATCGAAACATGACAACCTTTTGCTCGGTGTTATAAAAAAATAACTACTTAATCAAATTAAGTGAAAAAAATATTTTTTTTTTTGGGGGGGGGACTTTATTCCATAACGGGTACATACAATATAACTTTTTTTCAATATCTTGATTAAACTGTACAAGTACCAAAACACCAAACTGGTTCAAAAAAGGTAAATTCGCAAAATTTGGCCTAAAACCTCGAGTGGTTCCAAAATGGGTGATCGATTTACTAGAGTATTGCATTAGAAACTGAGCACACACCCCCATATGTAAATATTGACTTTTTCCATTTTTTTTTTTTTTTTTTTTTTTTGCTGACGTACACGAGTGAGGCCTGAGGCCCCCATAGCGAAATACGCATCGGCTCTGATGCTGTACGCAGCACATTTCAGGCAGCGATTATTAAATTTGCGCTTTTCGGATTATTTTGTTATGTTTTTTTTTTGTTTTTTTTTAATTTATTTATTTGAGAAAATAAAATCTACTCATGCACTTATTGACCCGTGCTAAAATAATGATATTATTTAGAGAGCCATTCTTAACATGGGAACAGGAGGGTGTTTGTTGTGTACCTATTCTGTACTTTCACCTAACAATTTAATAAAAACAGATATCGCCCCCCCCCCTCCCAAAAATATATCCAGCAGTCCAGCCCAGCACAGCACTGCTGGACTTGCACCAATTTTCCTGTTAATTACTTATAACTAATCTCCGGCAAATAAATAAATACCCTGCCAAAACAGAAAAACATATAATAGCAAAATAATCCGCAAAGTGCAAAGTTCGGTACTCCTTGGGCGTTGAGTTCCATGGCGACCAACAGAAAAATTTAATGGGTAAATGTTTACTTTAACTACAACAAAACACCGACCAATAAAATTTGTTTTGTTTTTAGGTCGCTTACAAGGAATCTGATATTCAAACCCGTCGCAAATTTACTGTTTGCATGGTATTAATCCATGAATCCTTGCACTATTTCGTGCCAACTCTCACCGCCATCGTTTATTCTTTCGTTTCTTTTCAGATTAATAATAGCTCCCTGGAACATGCTGCGTCTGCGTACAACATCGGTGCCGATCGCTATGGGGCCCTTCGGCCTCACTCGTGTACACCCTCCTTCTTTTTTTTGGTATTATTATACAAACACCGTGACAGCGTTAGGGTTAGGGTTAGGATTAGGGTTAGGGTTAGGGTTTAGGGTTAGGGTTAGGGTTAGGGGTAGGGTTAATTCGCTGTCACGGTGTTTGTATAGTTTTACCTTTTTTTTTTTGTTAATCTGAGATCCATTCGATATTAATCCGCTGAAAAAAAAAAAAAATACAGGGGGGGGGGTACCTCTCGTACACGTGAATCTAGACTTTTTTTTTATGTTCGTTTTAATTTCCTGTAATTTTATTTTGGTATTTTTTACGAGAGTACCCAGCCAGCGTAGTATAAACACCCCCAACCTCCCCATGTTAAGAACGGCTTTCGAGGTTGGCGGAGTGTTTATTCCTAAAGCCGTTCTTAACATTGAGAGGTTGGGTGTGTTTACACTACGGTGGGTACTCTCGTAAAAAAAAATATCTTTATTTTTTTATCTTGATAAATATTTGATTAATAAAATAAAATAAATAAAAATGTGTATTTATTAAATTATTTATAAAATTCCAGGAAATTAAAATGTTCATTTTAATTTCCTGGAGTTACCTTTAGTTGTACAACAACTACTCTGCCTTTTATTTTTTACGAGAGTATCCAACGTAGTGTACCCCCCACCTCCTCATGTTAAGAACGGCTTTCGGAATAAGCACCCCTCCCCAACCTCGAAAGCCGTTCTTAACATGGGGAGGTTGGGGATGTTTACAATACGTTGAGTACTCTCGTAAAAAATGCCAAAATAAAATTACAGGAAATTAAAATGGACATTTAAAAAAAAATGTCTAGGTTCACGTGTACGAGAGCTACCCCCCCCCCTAGATTTTTTAATTTTTTTTTTAATCACAGTTACATTTAAGTAAAGAAAACACAAAACACGAGATATTATCTGATAGATCCAATAATAGAGAGATGTTTTTGTTTTTTTGTTAAGCGAATATTTGTCAATAAATTTTGTGTATTTGAAAAATAGGAAGACTTTGAAATTTTCAGCTTTTTTTTTTCTTTGAAATAAAAAAAAAATATTAAAAAAAAAAAAATGACATTTACCAAAAAATCGAACAGTTCCTTTTCTTAATTAATTTCTTAGAGATTTCTTCGACTTTCTCCGCTTTTCTTAGTTGCCGTTGGTTTTAATTCGACGTTTCTTTGTGCTACTACAGAAGAATCTAGCCAATTATGACGATCGCAAAATTAATTTTTCGGTAGAAATTGACTTGGCATCATTTTTTTTTTTTTTTTTTTTTCACGTGTCTTTTAAAAAATATTATTTCGTGATGACGTAAAAAGATGGAGATTCAGAAAGAATTTTAGAATTAAAAAAATAATTTCCAGGACGAGTTATCTCCCTTTGTTCGCGGAAAATTCGCCGGACAAAGAAATTCCGGTATTATTGTCTCCCTGCAACCAACACTTAATTCACACAAAACGAAAAATGAGATTCTATTTTTTTAGGTTGTTACATGTAAACAGCCTTTAAAAGTTGTCGATAAAATAACAAGAAGGACATAAAAAAAAATATTTAAAACTTGGTACTTATGCACTTCGCTGCGCTATTTTTAAATAGTATTTTCAAGTTAAATTCAAGTTTTACAATAGCTTTTAAATTGATAGGTGAAAGTATAAACTAGTTACACAACATCCTCCTCGTCCCATGTTAAGAATGGCTTTCTGAATAATAACGTTATTATTTCAGCACGGTGCAAATAAGTGCATAAATACCTTAAACTTTAAAGTGGGGATCAGTATCAGTTCCGCATATAAATTTGAATGTAAAATAGAAACCCATTTTTTCGATGCAAGTAACCAAATTTTTCTTTAATTATTTTGAAAAACAAAACAAATTGAAAAACTCTGTCATTTTCTTGATTTCTGAGATAAATTTATTTATTTATCTGCTGAAAATATACATTACAGTATATTATAATTAAAATCATTACTTTTTTATGCGTTTTTCTAATAGACCCATTTTTTTTTAATGAATATTGGACATGCCCGCCCCCACCCCACCCTCATTGCTCTACCAGAATTACTGTCCCTTCAGTTCCAAATTGCATGGTTTGGTCCATCTAATCATTAGCGGACTCCTATGTAGTGTGTTGCAGAGGAGGGGTGATATAGTCATGTGGCACATGACTCATGTGCTGGTTGCTGGTACCAATCGATGTCCAATTAATAAAGTAGACACAAAGCAAAGAGATAACAACAAAAAAAAACAAAAAAGGCTGATAAACACAGATGTTTGGTTAAAAGCGATATCGTGTTTTATTTTTACCAAGAAATGAAATGGTAACATGTATAGCAACGAATTCAGGATCAGCCGGAGCGAAACCTGTTGTTGTAGGTCCATTTTAGGTAGGAATTGGTAGCTGGATGTTAGCGGACACTGGTACGGAAAGCTGGACATGACTGGCCACTGGTATGGGTAGCTGGACGTCAGTGGACCCTGGTACGGGTAGCTGGACGTTAGTCGGGCACTGGTATGAGTAGCCGGATATCGATCTGCACTGGTACAGGTAGATGGCCGTGAGTGGGAACTGCAGCATGTAGCTGGACGTTAGTGGGCACTAGAGCAGTTAGCTGGACGTCAGTGGGCACTAGAGCAGGTAGCTGGATGTCAGTGGGCACTAGAGCAGGTAGCTGGATGTCAGTGGGCACTAGAGCAGGTAGCTGGATGTCAGTGGGCACTAGAGCAGGTAGCTGGATGTCAGTGGGCACTAGAGCAGGTAGCTGGACGTCAGTGGGCACTAGAGCAGGTAGCTGGACGTCAGTGGGCACTAGAGCAGGTAGCTGGATGTCAGTGGGCACTAGAGCAGGTAGCTGGATGTCAGTGGGCACTAGAGCAGGTAGCTGGATGTCAGTGGGCACTAGAGCAGGTAGCTGGATGTCAGTGGGCACTAGAGCAGGTAGCTGGATGTCAGTGGGCACTAGAGCAGGTAGCTGGACGTCAGTGGGCACTAGAGCAGGTAGCTGGATGTCAGTGGGCACTAGAGCAGGTAGCTGGATGTCAGTGGGCACTAGAGCAGGTAGCTGGACGTCAGTGGGCACTAGAGCAGGTAGCTGGATGTCAGTGGGCACTAGAGCAGGTAGCTGGATGTCAGTGGGCACTAGAGCAGGTAGCTGGATGTCAGTGGGCTCTAGAGCAGGTAGCTGGATGTCAGTGGGCACTAGAGCAGGTAGCTGGATGTCAGTGGGCACTAGAGCAGGTAGCTGGACGTCAGTGGGCACTAGAGCAGGTAGCTGGATGTCAGTGGGCACTAGAGCAGGTAGCTAGATGTCAGTGGGCACTAGAGCAGGTAGCTGGATGTCAGTGGGCACTAGAGCAGGTAGCTGGACGTCAGTGGGCACTAGAGCAGGTAGCTGGATGTCAGTGGGCACTAGAGCAGGTAGCTGGATGTCAGTGGGAACTAGAGCAGGTAGCTGAATGTCAGTGGGCTCTAGAGCAGGTAGCTGGATGTCAGTGGGCACTAGAGCAGGTAGCTGGATGTCAGTGGGAACTAGAGCAGGTAGCTGGACGTCAGTGGGCACTAGAGCAGGTAGCTGGATGTCAGTGGGCACTAGAGCAGGTAGCTGGATGTCAGTGGGCACTAGAGCAGGTAGCTGAATGTCAGTGGGCTCTAGAGCAGGTAGCTGGATGTCAGTGGGCACTAGAGCAGGTAGCTGGATGTCAGTGGGCACTAGAGCAGGTAGCTGGACGTCAGTGGGCACTAAAGCAGGTAGCTGGATGTCAGTGGGCACGAGAGCAGGTAGCTGGATGTCAGTGGGCTCTAGAGCAGGTAGCTGGATGTCAGTGGGCACTAGAGCAGGTAGCTGGATGTCAGTGGGCACTAGAACAGGTAGCTGGACGTCAGTGGGCACTAGAGCAGGTAGCTGGATGTCAGTGGGCACTAGAGCAGGAAGCTGGATGTCAGTGGGCACTAGAGCAGGTAGCTGGATGTCAGTGGGCACTAGAGCAGGTAGCTGGATGTCAGTGGGCACTAGAGCAGGTAGCTGGATGTCAGTGGCCACTAGAGCAGGGGGCACTAGAGTAGGTAGCTGGATGTCAGTGGGCACTAGAGCAGGTAGCTGGATGTCAGTGGGGACTGGAGCAGGTAGCTGGATGTCAGTGGGCACTAGAGCAGGTAGCTGGACGTCAGTGGGCACTAGAGCAGGTAGCTGGATGTCAGTGGGCACTAGAGCAGGTAGCTGAATGTCAGTGGGCTCTAGAGCAGGTAGCTGGATGTCAGTGGGCACTAGAGCAGGTAGCTGGATGTCAGTGGGCACTAGAGCAGGTAGCTGGACGTCAGTGGGCACTAGAGCAGGTAGCTGGATGTCAGTGGGCACTAGATCAGGTAGCTGGATGTCAGTGGGCACTAGAGCAGGTAGCTGAATGTCAGTGGGCTCTAGAGCAGGTAGCTGGATGTCAGTGGGCACTAGAGCAGGTAGCTGGATGTCAGTGGGCACTAGAGCAGGTAGCTGGACGTCAGTGGGCACTAGAGCAGGTAGCTGGATGTCAGTGGGCACGAGAGCAGGTAGCTGGATGTCAGTGGGCTCTAGAGCAGGTAGCTGGATGTCAGTGGGCACTAGAGCAGGTAGCTGGATGTCAGTGGGCACTAGAACAGGTAGCTGGACGTCAGTGGGCACTAGAGCAGGTAGCTGGATGTCAGTGGGCACTAGAGCAGGAAGCTGGATGTCAGTGGGCACTAGAGCAGGTAGCTGGATGTCAGTGGGCACTAGAGCAGGTAGCTGGATGTCAGTGGGCACTAGAGCAGGTAGCTGGATGTCAGTGGCCACTAGAGCAGGGGGCACTAGAGTAGGTAGCTGGATGTCAGTAGGCACTAGATCAGGTAGCTGGATGTCAGTGGGCACTAGAGCAGGTAGCTGAATGTCAGTGGGCTCTAGAGCAGGTAGCTGGATGTCAGTGGGCACTAGAGCAGGTAGCTGGATGTCAGTGGGCACTAGAGCAGGTAGCTGGACGTCAGTGGGCACTAGAGCAGGTAGCTGGATGTCAGTGGGCACGAGAGCAGGTAGCTGGATGTCAGTGGGCTCTAGAGCAGGTAGCTGGATGTCAGTGGGCACTAGAGCAGGTAGCTGGATGTCAGTGGGCACTAGAACAGGTAGCTGGACGTCAGTGGGCACTAGAGCAGGTAGCTGGATGTCAGTGGGGACTGGAGCAGGTAGCTGGATGTCAGTGGGCACTAGAGCAGGTAGCTGGACGTCAGTGGGCACTAGAGCAGGTAGCTGGATGTCAGTGGGCACTAGAGCAGGTAGCTGGACGTCAGTGGATACTAGAGCAGGTAGCTGGACGTCAGTGGGCACTAGAGCAGGTAGCTGGATGTCAGTGGGCACTAGAGCAGGTAGCTGGACGTCAGTGGGCACTAGAGCAGGTAGCTGGATGTCAGTGGGCACTAGAGCAGGTAGCTAGATGTCAGTGGGCACTAGAGCAGGTAGCTGGATGTCAGTGGGCACTAGAGCAGGTAGCTGGACGTCAGTGGGCACTAGAGCAGGTAGCTGGATGTCAGTGGGCACTAGAGCAGGTAGCTGGATGTCAGTGGGAACTAGAGCAGGTAGCTGAATGTCAGTGGGCTCTAGAGCAGGTAGCTGGATGTCAGTGGGCACTAGAGCAGGTAGCTGGATGTCAGTGGGAACTAGAGCAGGTAGCTGGACGTCAGTGGGCACTAGAGCAGGTAGCTGGATGTCAGTGGGCACTAGAGCAGGTAGCTGGATGTCAGTGGGCACTAGAGCAGGTAGCTGAATGTCAGTGGGCTCTAGAGCAGGTAGCTGGATGTCAGTGGGCACTAGAGCAGGTAGCTGGATGTCAGTGGGCACTAGAGCAGGTAGCTGGACGTCAGTGGGCACTAAAGCAGGTAGCTGGATGTCAGTGGGCACGAGAGCAGGTAGCTGGATGTCAGTGGGCTCTAGAGCAGGTAGCTGGATGTCAGTGGGCACTAGAGCAGGTAGCTGGATGTCAGTGGGCACTAGAACAGGTAGCTGGACGTCAGTGGGCACTAGAGCAGGTAGCTGGATGTCAGTGGGCACTAGAGCAGGAAGCTGGATGTCAGTGGGCACTAGAGCAGGTAGCTGGATGTCAGTGGGCACTAGAGCAGGTAGCTGGATGTCAGTGGGCACTAGAGCAGGTAGCTGGATGTCAGTGGCCACTAGA
The DNA here is from genome assembly GCF_053919585.1 of Euprymna scolopes. Lineage (NCBI taxonomy): Eukaryota > Metazoa > Mollusca > Cephalopoda > Sepiida > Sepiolidae > Euprymna > Euprymna scolopes. The sequence goes on along the minus strand of NC_136498.1, from coordinate 122,010,430 downwards.
GCAGGGGGCACTAGAGTAGGTAGCTGGATGTCAGTGGGCACTAGAGCAGGTAGCTGGATGTCAGTGGGGACTGGAGCAGGTAGCTGGATGTCAGTGGGCACTAGAGCAGGTAGCTGGACGTCAGTGGGCACTAGAGCAGGTAGCTGGATGTCAGTGGGCACTAGAGCAGGTAGCTGAATGTCAGTGGGCTCTAGAGCAGGTAGCTGGATGTCAGTGGGCACTAGAGCAGGTAGCTGGATGTCAGTGGGCACTAGAGCAGGTAGCTGGACGTCAGTGGGCACTAGAGCAGGTAGCTGGATGTCAGTGGGCACTAGATCAGGTAGCTGGATGTCAGTGGGCACTAGAGCAGGTAGCTGAATGTCAGTGGGCTCTAGAGCAGGTAGCTGGATGTCAGTGGGCACTAGAGCAGGTAGCTGGATGTCAGTGGGCACTAGAGCAGGTAGCTGGACGTCAGTGGGCACTAGAGCAGGTAGCTGGATGTCAGTGGGCACGAGAGCAGGTAGCTGGATGTCAGTGGGCTCTAGAGCAGGTAGCTGGATGTCAGTGGGCACTAGAGCAGGTAGCTGGATGTCAGTGGGCACTAGAACAGGTAGCTGGACGTCAGTGGGCACTAGAGCAGGTAGCTGGATGTCAGTGGGCACTAGAGCAGGAAGCTGGATGTCAGTGGGCACTAGAGCAGGTAGCTGGATGTCAGTGGGCACTAGAGCAGGTAGCTGGATGTCAGTGGGCACTAGAGCAGGTAGCTGGATGTCAGTGGCCACTAGAGCAGGGGGCACTAGAGTAGGTAGCTGGATGTCAGTAGGCACTAGATCAGGTAGCTGGATGTCAGTGGGCACTAGAGCAGGTAGCTGAATGTCAGTGGGCTCTAGAGCAGGTAGCTGGATGTCAGTGGGCACTAGAGCAGGTAGCTGGATGTCAGTGGGCACTAGAGCAGGTAGCTGGACGTCAGTGGGCACTAGAGCAGGTAGCTGGATGTCAGTGGGCACGAGAGCAGGTAGCTGGATGTCAGTGGGCTCTAGAGCAGGTAGCTGGATGTCAGTGGGCACTAGAGCAGGTAGCTGGATGTCAGTGGGCACTAGAACAGGTAGCTGGACGTCAGTGGGCACTAGAGCAGGTAGCTGGATGTCAGTGGGGACTGGAGCAGGTAGCTGGATGTCAGTGGGCACTAGAGCAGGTAGCTGGACGTCAGTGGGCACTAGAGCAGGTAGCTGGATGTCAGTGGGCACTAGAGCAGGTAGCTGGACGTCAGTGGATACTAGAGCAGGTAGCTGGACGTCAGTGGGCACTAGAGCAGGTAGCTGGATGTCAGTGGGCACTGGAGCAGGTAGCTGGATGTCAGTGGGCAAAAGAGCAGGTAGCTGGATGTCAGTGGGACCTGGAGCAGGTAGCTGGATGACAGTGGGCACTAGAGCAGGAAGCTGGATGTCAGTGGGCACTAGAGCAGGTAGCTGGACGTCAGTGGGCACTAGAGCAGGTAGCTGGATGTCAGTGGGCACTAGAGCAGGTAGCTGGACGTCAGTGGGCACTAGAGCAGGTAGCTAGATGTCAGTGGGCACTGGAGCAGGTAGCTGGATGTCAGTGGGCAAAAGATCAGGTAGCTGGATGTCAGTGGGCACTGGAGCAGGAAGCTGGATGTCAGTGGGCACTAGAGCAGGTAGCTGGACGTCAGTGGGCACTAGAGCAGGTAGCTAGATGTCAGTGGGCACTAGAGCAGGTAGCTGGATGTCAGTGGGCACTAGAGCAGGTAGCTGGACGTCAGTGGGCACTAGAGCAGGTAGCTGGATATCAGTGGGCACTAGAGCAGGTAGCTGGATGTCAGTGGGCACTAGAGCAGGTAGCTGGATGTCAGTGGGCACTAGAGCAGGTAGCTGGACGTCAGTGGGCACTAGAGCAGGTAGCTGGACGTCAGTGGATACTAGAGCAGGTAGCTGGACGTCAGTGGGCACTAGAGCAGGTAGCTGGATGTCAGTGGGCACTGGAGCAGGTAGCTGGATGTCAGTGGCAACTAGAGCAGGTAGCTGGATGTCAGTGGGCACTGGAGCAGGTAGCTGGATGTCAGTGGCAACTAGAGCAGGTAGCTGGATGTCAGTGGGCACTAGAGCAGGTAGCTGGATGTCAGTGGCCACTAGAGCAGGGGGCACTAGAGCAGGTTGCTGGATGTCAGTGGGCACTAGAGCAGGTAGGTGGATGTCAGTGGGCACTGGAGCAGGTAGCTGGATGTCAGTGGGCACTAGAGCAGGTAACTGGATGTCAGTGGGCACTAGAGCAGGTAGCTGGACGTCAGTGGATACTAGAGCAGGTAGCTGGACATCAGTGGGCACTAGAGCAGGTAGCTGGATGTCAGTGGGCACTGGAGCAGGTAGATGGATGTCACTGGGCGCTAGAACAGGTAGCTGGACGTCAGTGGGCACTAGAGCAGGTAGCTGGATGTCTGTGGGCACTAGAGCAGGTAGCTGGACGTCAGTGGGCACTAGAGCAGGTAGCTGGATGTCAGTGGGCACTGGAGCAGGTAGCTGGATGTCAGTGGGCACTAGAGCAGGTAGCTGGATGTCAGTGGGCACTGGAGCAGGTAGCTGGATGTCAGTGGGCACTGGAGCAGGTAGCTGGATGTCAGTGGGCACTAGAGCAGGTAGCTGGATGTCAGTGGGCACTGGAGCAGGTAGCTGGATGTCAGTGGGCACTAGAGCAGGTAGCTGAATGTCAGTGGGCACTGGAGCAGGTAGCTGGATGTCAGTGGGCACTAGAGCAGGTAGCTAGATGTCAGTGGGCACTGGAGCAGGTAGCTGGATGTCAGTGGGCAGTAGAGCAGGTAGCTGGATGTCAGTGGGCACTAGAGCAGGTAGCTGGACATCAGTGGGCACTGGAGCAGGTAGCTGGATGTCAGTGGGCACTAGAGCAGGTAGCTGGATGTCAGTGGGCACTAGAGCAGGTAGCTGGATGTCAGTGGGCACTGGAGCAGGTAGCTGGATGTCAGTGGGCACTAGAGTAGGTAGCTGGACGTCTGTGGGCACTAGAGCAGGTAGCTGGACGTCAGTGGGCACCAGAGCAGGTAGCTGCATGTCAGTGGGCACTGGAGCAGGTAGCTGGATGTCAGTGGGCACTAGAGCAGGTAGCTGGATGTCAGTGGGCACAAGAACAGGTAGCTGGACGTCAGTGGGCACTAGAGCAGGTAGCTGGATGTCAGTGGGCACTAGAGCAGGTAGCTGGATGTCAGTGGCCACTAGAGCAGGTAGCTGGATGTCAGTGGGCACTAGAGCAGGTAGCTGGATGTCAGTGGGCACTAGAGCAGGTAGCTAGATGTCAGTGGGCACTAGAGCAGGTAGCTGGATGTCAGTGGCCACTAGAGCAGGGGGCACTAGAGTAGGTAGCTGGATGTCACTGGGCTCTAGAGCAGGTAGCTGGATGTCAGTGGGCACTAGAGCAGGTAGCTGGATGTCAGTGGGCACAAGAACAGGTAGCTGGACGTCAGTGGGCACTAGAGCAGGTAGCTGGATGTCAGTGGGCACTAGAGCAGGTAGCTGGATGTCAGTGGCCACTAGAGCAGGTAGCTGGATGTCAGTGGGCACTAGAGCAGGTAGCTGGATGTCAGTGGGCACTAGAGCAGGTAGCTAGATGTCAGTGGGCACTAGAGCAGGTAGCTGGATGTCAGTGGCCACTAGAGCAGGGGGCACTAGAGTAGGTAGCTGGATGTCAGTGGGCACTAGAGCAGGTAGCTGGATGTCAGTGGACACTGGAGCAGGTAGCTGGATGTCAGTGGGCACTAGAGCAGGTAGCTGGACGTCAGTGGGCACTAGAGCAGGTAGCTGGATGTCAGTGGGCAGTAGAGCAGGTAGCTGGACGTCAGTGGATACTAGAGCAGGTAGCTGGACGTCAGTGGGCACTAGAGCAGGTAGCTGGATGTCAGTGGGCACTGGAGCAGGTAGCTGGATGTCAGTGGGCACTAGAGCAGGTAGCTGGATGTCAGTGGGCAAAAGATCAGGTAGCTGGATGTCAGTGGGCACTGGAGCAGGTAGCTGGATGTCAGTGCGCACTAGAGCAGGTAGCTGGACGTCAGTGGGCACTAGAGCAGCTAGCTAGATGTCAGTGGGCACTAGAGCAGGTAGCTGGATGTCAGTGGGCACTAGAGCAGGTAGCTGGACATCAGTGGGCACTAGAGCAGGTAGCTGGATATCAGTGGGCACTAGAGCAGGTAGCTGGATGTCAGTGGGCACTAGAGCAGGTAGCTGGATGTCAGTGGGCACTGGAGAAGGTAGCTGGATGTCAGTGGGCACTAGAGCAGGTAGCTGGATGTCAGTGGATACTAGAGCAGGTAGCTGGACGTCAGTGGATACTAGAGCAGGTAGCTGGATGTCAGTGGATACTAGAGCAGGTAGCTGGACGTCAGTGGGCACTAGAGCAGGTAGCTGGATGTCAGTGGGCACTGGAGAAGGTAGCTGGATGTCAGTGGGCACTAGAGCAGGTAGCTGGATATCAGTGGATACTAGAGCAGGTAGCTGGACGTCAGTGGATACTAGAGCAGGTAGCTGGATGTCAGTGGGCACTGGAGCAGGTAGCTGGATGTCAGTGGGCACTAGAGCAGGTAGCTGGATGTCAGTGGGCAAAAGATCAGGAAGCTGGATGTCAGTGGGCACTGGAGCAGGTAGCTGGATGTCAGTGCGCACTAGAGCAGGTAGCTGGACGTCAGTGGGCACTAGAGCAGCTAGCTAGATGTCAGTGGGCACTAGAGCAGGTAGCTGGATGTCAGTGGGCACTAGAGCAGGTAGCTGGACATCAGTGGGCACTAGAGCAGGTAGCTGGATATCAGTGGGCACTAGAGCAGGTAGCTGGATGTCAGTGGGCACTAGAGCAGGTAGCTGGATGTCAGTGGGCACTGGAGAAGGTAGCTGGATGTCAGTGGGCACTAGAGCAGGTAGCTGGATGTCAGTGGGCACTAGAGCAGGAAGCTGGATGTCAGTGGATACTAGAGCAGGTAGCTGGACGTCAGTGGGCACTAGAGAAGGTAGCTGGATGTCAGTGGGCACTGGAGCAGGTAGCTGGACGTCAGTGGCAACTAGAGCAGGTAGCTGGATGTCAGTGGAAACTAGAGCAGGTAGCTGGATGTCAGTGGGCACTAGAGCAGGTAGCTGGACGTCAGTGGGCACTAGAGCAGGTAGCTGGACGTCAGTGGATACTAGAGCAGGTAGCTGGACGTCAGTGGGCACTAGAGCAGGTAGCTGGATGTCAGTGGGCACTGGAGCAGGTAGCTGGATGTCAGTGGCAACTAGAGCAGGTAGCTGGATGTCAGTGGGCACTAGAGCAGGTAGCTGGATGTCAGTGGGCACTAGAGCAGGTAGCTGGATGTCAGTGGCCACTAGAGCAGGGGGCACTAGAGCAGGTTGCTGGATGTCAGTGGGCACTAGAGCAGGTAGGTGGATGTCAGTGGGCACTGGAGCAGGTAGCTGGATGTCAGTGGGCACTAGAGCAGGTAGCTGGATGTCAGTGGGCACTAGAGCAGGTAGCTGGACGTCAGTGGATACTAGAGCAGGTAGCTGGACATCAGTGGGCACTAGAGCAGGTAGCTGGATGTCAGTGGGCACTGGAGCAGGTAGATGGATGTCAGTGGGCGCTAGAACAGGTAGCTGGACGTCAGTGGGCACTAGAGCAGGTAGCTGGATGTCTGTGGGCACTAGAGCAGGTAGCTGGACGTCAGTGGGCACTAGAGCAGGTAGCTGGATTTCAGTGGGCACTGGAGCAGGTAGCTGGATGTCAGTGGGCACTAGAGCAGGTAGCTGGATGTCAGTGGGCACTGGAGCAGGTAGCTGGATGTCAGTGGGCACTAGAGCAGGTAGCTGGATGTCAGTGGGCACTGGAGCAGGTAGCTGGATGTCAGTGGGCACTAGAGCAGGTAGCTGAATGTCAGTGGGCACTGGAGCAGGTAGCTGGATGTCAGTGGGCACTAGAGCAGGTAGCTAGATGTCAGTGGGCACTGGAGCAGGTAGCTTGATGTCAGTGGGCAGTAGAGCAGGTAGCTGGATGTCAGTGGGCACTAGAGCAGGTAGCTGGACATCAGTGGGCACTGGAGCAGGTAGCTGGATGTCAGTTGGCACTAGAGCAGGGAGCTGGATGTCAGTGGCCACTAGAGCAGGTAGCTGGATGTCAGTGGGCACTGGAGCAGGTAGCTGGATGTCAGTGGGCACTAGAGTAGGTAGCTGGACGTCTGTGGGCACTAGAGCAGGTAGCTGGATGTCAGTGGGCACTAGAGCAGGTAGCTGGACGTCAGTGGGCACCAGAGCAGGTAGCTGCATGTCAGTGGGCACTGGAGCAGGTAGCTGGACGTCAGTGGGCACTAGAGCAGGTAGCTGGACGTTAGTGGGCACTAGAGCAGGTAGCTGGATGTCAGTGGGCACTAGAGCAGGTAGCTGGACGTCAGTGGGCACTGGAGTAGGTAGCTGGATGTCAGTGGGCACTAGAGCAGGTAGCTAGATGTCAGTGGGCACTGGAGCAGGTAGCTGGATGTCAGTGGGCACTAGAGCAGGTAGCTGGATGTCAGTGTGCACTGGAGCAGGTAGCTGGACGTCAGTGGGCACTGGAGCCGGTAGCTGGATGTCAGTGGGCAGTAGAGCAGGTAGCTGGATGTCAGTGGGCACTAGAGCAGGTAGCTGGATGTCAGTGGGCACTGGAGCAGGTAGCTGGATGTCAGTGGGCACTAGAGCGGGTAGCTGGACGTCAGTGGCCACTAGAGCAGGTAGCTGGATGTCAGTGGGCACTAGAGCAGGTAGCTGGACGTCAGTTGGCACTAGAGCAGGTAGCTGGATGTCAGTGGGCACTGGAGCAGGTAGCTGGACGTCAGTGGGCACTAGAGCAGGTAGCTGGATGTCAGTGGCCACTAGAGCAGGGGGCACTAGAGCAGGTAGCTGGATGTCAGTGGGCACTAGAGCAGGTAGCTGGATGTCAGTGGGCACTAGAGCAGGTAGCTGGATGTCAGTGGATACTAGAGCAGGTAGCTGGACGTCAGTGGGCACTAGAGCAGGTAGCTGGATGTCAGTGGGCACTAGAGCAGGTAGCTGGACGTCAGTGGGCACTAGAGCAGGTAGCTGGATGCCAGTGGGCACTAGAGCAGGTAGCTGGACGTCAGTGGGCACTAGAGCAGGTAGCTGGATGCCAGTGGGCACTAGAGCAGGTAGCTGGACGTCAGTGGGCACAAGACCAGGTAGCTGGATTTCAGTGGGCACTGGAGCAGGTAGCTGGATATCAGTGGGCACTAGAGCAGGTAGCTGGATGTCAGTTGGCACTAGAGCAGGTAGCTGGATGTCAGTGGGCACTAGAGCAGGTAGCTGGATGTCAGTGGGCACTAGAGCAGGTAGCTGGATGTCAGTGGGCACTGGAGCAGGTAGCTGGATGTCAGTGGGCGCTAGAGTTGGTAGCTGGATGTCAGTTGGCACTAGAGCAGGTAGCTGGACGTCAGTTGGCACTAGAGCAGGTAGCTGGACGTCAGTGGGCACTAGAGCAGGTAGCTGGATGTCAGTGGGCACTAGAGCAGGTAGCTGGACGTCAGTGGATATTAGAGCAGGTAGCTGGACGTCAGTGGGCACTAGAGCAGGTAGCTGGATGTCAGTGGGCACTGGAGCAGGTAGATGGATGTCAGTGGGCACTAGAGCAGGTAGCTGGATGTCAGTGGGCACTGGAGCAGGTAGCTGGATGTCAGTGGGCACTAGAGCAGGTAGCTGGATGTCAGTGGATACTAGAGCAGGTAGCTGGACGTCAGTGGGCACTAGAGCAGGTAGCTGGATGTCAGTGGGCACTGGAGCAGGTAGCTGGATGTCAGTGGTCACTAGAGCAGGTAGCTGGACGTCAGTGGGCACTAGAGCAGGTAGCTGGATGTCAGTGGGCACTGGAGCAGGTAGGTGGATGTCAGTGGGCACTAGAGCAGGTAGCTGGACGTCATTGGGCACTAGAGCAGGTAGCTGGACGTCATTGGGCACTAGAGCAGGTAGCTGGATTTCAGTGGGCACTGGAGCAGGTAGCTGGACGTCGTTGGAGCTGGGAAGCTGCTGAAGTAAGCTGGAGAAACTGTAAGCGTAAACTGGAGTCGCTGGAAGCTTCAGGAGTTTGCTAGGAAGCCACAGGAGTAAGCTGGAGTTCCTGGAAGTGAGCTGGAGTCACTAGAAGCTACTGAACTCAATCCGCTTGACTAGGCACATCAACGTCGTTATTGGAGAGGTTCCTTGCTCCTTGCTGTTTTGACAATTTTCTGTGAAAACCGCTTGTTTCATAGAAAGCTGTTCATGCTACAGTCAACTAGTGCCAAAAAACAGAGTGCTATAATTAATTTTAAACGTGTTTTCTTACATGCAAAAATGTCTGTGGCGTTAATTGAATGTAAAAAGTATGTTGTTTTGTTTTGTTGCAAAAAATTGAATTTTGTGTTTTTTCTTGTTGTTAAAGAAAGGGTTGTTGCTATTTTTAGCATGCATGGTTGTGGCGTTTACCTGGGAGTGTCATATTTCAGTCAATAGTGTATGAGTTGGGCCTTCCTGCGGTGAAAAGCAAACTCAGGACTTTTTAGATTGCAAATCAAAAGTCTGCTAATGAGCTGCATCCATCTTACCCCAAAGCAATGATTGAGTTTCGCCCGACTGATGAGTCATTCGGGGTCAGTTACTGCATTTCGTATTGTGGCGTATCCATTCAACGAGATTGTTCGGTGGTGTGTCGTGCTGGTCGATGGTGTTGCTTGGGAATGTGGTGTGTCGATTTAACCATATTGTTCGGTGGCGGTATTGTTTGGGATTGGGTGGACGAATTTGTTTAGGACCATGCCGTCATGTGTGATATATATATATATATATATATATATATATATATATATATATATTTAGTGCTCTCCCTTCCCCCGTGAAGCGACAATAGCATGTTTATGAACTTGGAAGTGTTGATCTGGCAAATCACGATAAGCGCGATAGCTCTCCTTTCTGTACCTACACCTAAGTGCCATTTTTTTTTTCCATAGGGTCATTGCTGAACCATCAAGTTTTAATCATCCATCCTTTAGTTTGAAAGAGACTGATTTAACAAAAGTCAGGTGACCAACATTCACTAATAGAGTGGCCACTCGCATACAAAAAAGACATGGTACTTTGCTAGGTCTGTCGATCCGCTCGTGTTTACAACAATGAAAACAAGTTAGATTCTGATACGCAGAAGTAAAGGGTGCGAGCTACTATATTATGCAGCCGAATCGAGCGTGTAAATATCTCCATTGGACCATCTGTAAAAATGGGAGCAGAAAATAAATAAGGTTAGGAACTCTTTCTCACTAACTCATCTCAACTCTCAATGTCTCTGTTCTTGTTGTTCTCTTTCCACAAGTTATTTGCCCAAACAGCAGTAGTATTTTTGTTGTTTTTTTGTTGTTGTTTTTCTTTGTTTGTTTTTTTGTTGTTTTTTTGTTGTTTTTTTTCTTTGTTTTTTGTTGTTGTTTTGTTTGTTGTTTGTTGTTGTTTTTTTGTTGTTGTTTTGTTCTTTGTTGCTCTTCTTCTTTGAACGACAACAAACTCAGTTGAATGAGATAACGACCAAAAAAACGAAAGAACTTGTCGCACAAAAAATCCGTCTTTTTATGCTGCCACCTCAAACAACTTATGGAAGATCCCATGAAAATCCTCTTGAATGAGCGTGTCAATGGCTTGTGTCACACCTTCTTTCAGCTTCTCAATTGTCTCATAACGACAGCCTCTAAGGTTTTCTTTGAGCTTAGGGAATAACCAAAAGTCACAGGGAGCAACGTCTGAAGTATAGGAAGGGTGAGGAACTGTCTTGATGCCCATCTTGGTCAAATAGTCTGATCTTCTCTGAGCATCCTTGGAACAAACTTCATGCAAATCTTCTGCATCTTCAGTTCCTCGTGAATAATTGTGTGTACAGTTCCCACACTGACATCAAACAGTGTGCTTATTGTCCCTATAGAAACACGATGATCCTTATCCATGCAATTCTTTATTTGGCCAATCAACTCTGGTGTTCTGACTTCCTTACTCCTTCCACACTTCTCATCATCCCTCACAGACTCCTTGCCTTCCTTGAATCTCTTATGCCACTCAAAAACTGATGGTTGATTAAGGCAAGATGGCCCAAAAGTAGTCTGAAGCATTCCATACGTTTCTGTGACATTTTTTTCCAAGTTTAAAACAGAATTTTATTGCATATCGTTCTTCTAAAATGTCCTCACACCAAGATTGCATTTTTGAAATCCATCAGCTGTGACAATCAGGCTTTAGTAGGGTGTATTCCAATTCGTGCTGTAGCTGTTCATTTGGACCTGGAATCCTAAAAAGTTGGTCAGTCATTTCATAAGATGTGTAGCAATAACATAGTGAGTTTTTAAGAGTCTACGGCAATTTTAAATGCCTGTACAAAATAAGTCTGGAAACGTATTAAAGGCGCCTCATAACTCACTATTATGGCGTCCATTTTCTATTGCTTATTGATTTCGTTGTCTTCCGGTTTGAAATATAATTGTACTGCATTGGCAAGATTTGATTAATGCCATTTTTAGTGTGAGATAGTTTTTATGAATGAGGTGCACCAACCAAAATATTAACCGAAAAGACCTTGATTTTTTTTTTTTTTTTTTTTTTTACATGGAGGTCACCACTTATCAAGGCCCAGGAGCCACTCGGGGATAAGGGTTATTGTGTGTACAGTAATCAATGGGATAGTATCGTAGTAATCGTTAGTATTGGAGATTTGATAAAGTGTTATTACTTAAGGGAGCGGTTCATCAGGAATTTGTTTGTGTTGGACTTGAAGATATCCAAGTTGAATTCGGAGGTGGGGAACAGGCAAGCGGCAGAGAGTTTCACAGCCGTGCAGTTCTAAGAAAGAAGCTTTGTCCATGGAATCTACGTTTTGATTTAGGCACGGATAAAGAGTGGGGAAAATTATTGACAGTGGTTTCAGCTAGTCGGGTGTTTTCGTGATAGATTGGGGAGGGGGGACCAGAGAATGAAGCTCAGACGAGCACTTGCTATGGAAATAGCGATAAAACAGAGACAGGCTTGCAACGTCTCTTCTGTGGGAGAGAGGTTGTAGGGAAGAGAAAAGGGCATCCCCTCACCAAGCCATAAAGTCTATTTTGTACTCTGTCAAGGCAGGATAGGCTGTTTTTAGCAGCTCCTGCCCAGATGTGGCAGCAGTACTCCATCCTTGGACGTACTTGGCTTTTATATAGATAGATTGATTGCCTAAACCAAACACAATAGTAACAAGGGCATGCATTTCAAGTTCCACTGCGGCCATGTGCTGACCAGGAATGTTATTGCAATCACAGAACTACCAAATAAAATTATAGTGCACGAAAAGTAGTCTACTGCCTTAGCATCAAATCCAAGGACAACCTCAAATCTCCCACGGCTCTGGTCGATGTGCCATATAAGTTCACCAAACTCCAGCCGCAGTGTTTCATCTCTGTACTCGTTTCTACACACCTTACAATGTTTACATAATTTTATTTATATAAAAGCTCTACACAACTATTGAGCACTTTTGGAGAAATATTGGTTTTAGTTCGTGCTAACAATATACCTGAATTTAATTAATCAATCGTCCATTTTTAAATCAAATTGATTGATTGCCTGCTCTAGTTAGGGACCCATTGTGGTGCATCAGGACAAAAGCTTAACATGCCTCCCTACAGTGATTTATTCTACATTGCACTGTAGAGAACTTATTATTGATTATATAAAATCTTTTTTTTTTATAAATAATGGCTTGAATCAAAGTTTAAAATGAAAAAGTCAAGTAGCATGCTTCAACTGTGCTCTAAATAAAAATGTTTATTTCGGACACGCCCCTATCATATAAAACAATCTACTATTGATTTTATATGCCTGGCCTTACTTCTTGTGCGGTCGTAATGGTTTGAATTCAAGTTTAAAATGAAAAAGTCAAGTATCATGGTGCAATTGTGCTTTAAACAGAAACATTCATTTTGAACGCGCTCCTGTTATATTAATAAACTTGTTATTTTTATACATTGGGCCTTACTGCTTGTGTGGTAATAAAACTTCTCAAATGTTCTTATGATGTTAGGCTGTATAAGGTGTTAACGTTAGTCAAAATCGCCTGTTCGTTCTTTCATCGGATTATTTCGATTATCGATTATCGATACTTATCAAAGACATTCCGATACAAATTCTATCTAAGAACACTGCTAGGCACATACAGAACCTTCCTGTGAAATTTCATAAAAATCGACCCAGCCATTTTCGAGTCCATAGGGAACAAACTCACACACACACACACACACACACACACACACACACACACACACACACACAAAATTCTTTGTGACATTTCTGAAGTTTTGAGATGTGGATTCGTTATTTGTATTATTTGGATTCTTCAGAATACTGTTCTCATCTTGAGTGTCATTTTCACAATGTTTCGGTCGATGTAACCTCCGACCTTCTTCAGGTGTATCTTGTCAAACTCTGAATGTTTCTGTCGAACATGGGAATTTAGACAGAATTTCAAACAGAACCCTTTATTTATTCATAGGGGTAGCATGCTCTTGTCCCGTCTCTGCGATAACTGGATAGAGGTCCTAAGTAATTGGCAATTGTATCTTTCGGTCGCACATAGTAATATTCTCCTGTTTTTTTAATATGTTTATGAACTGTTTTTTTTAAATATATTTAGGAACTGTTTTTTATCATTATGTTTATGAACTGTTTTTTTAATATATTTATAAAGTGTTTTTTTTAAATATATCTAATAAACTGTTTTTTTTTAATATGTTTATGAACTGTTTTTTTAATATGTTTATGAACTGTTATTTTAATATGTTTATGAACTGTTTCTTAATATGTTTATGAACTGTTTTTTTTAATATGTTTATGAGCTGTGTTTTTGATATGTTTATGGACTGTTTTTTTTAATATATTTATAGACTGTTTTTTTAATATGTATATGAACTGTTTTTTTTTAAATATATTTATGAACTGTTTTTTTTAAATATTTATAAACTGTTTTTTTTAATATATTTATAAACTGTTTTTTTTTAATATATTTATAAACTGTTTTTTTTCAATATGTTTATGAACTGTTTTTTGTTAATATGTTTATGAACAGTTTTTTTTAATATGTTTATGAACTGTTTTTTAATATGTTTATGAACTGTTTTTTTATATATTTATAAACTGTTTTTTTAATATATTTATGAACTGTTTTTTTTCAATATGTTTATGAACTGTTTTTTAATATATCTATAAACTGTTTTTACAATATATTTATAAACTGTTTTTTAATATGTTTTTGAACTGTTTTTTTTAAATATGTTTATGAACTGTGTTTTTATATATTTATGAACTGTTTTTAATATGTTTATGGACTGTTTTTTAAATATATTATAAACTGTTTTTTAATATATTTATAAACTGTTTTTTCAATATGTTTATGAATTGTTTTTTAATATGTTTATGAACTGTTTTTTGTAATATATTTATAAAGTGTTTTTTTAAATATATTTAATAAACTGTTTTTTTAATATGTTTATGAACTTTTTTTTTAATATATTTATTACCTGTTTTTTAATATGTTTTTGAACTGTTTTTTTAATATATTTATAAACTCTTTTTTTAATATATTTTTGAACTGTTTTTTTCAATATGTTTATGAACTGTTTTTTAATATATTTATAAACTGTTTTTTACAATATATTTATAAACTGTTTTTTAATATGTTTATGAACTGTTTTTTAATGTTTATGAACTGTGTTTTTATATATTTATGAACGGTTTTAAATATGTTTATGAACTGTTTTTATAATATATTTATAAACTGCTTTTTTAATATATTTATAAACTGTTTTTTAAATATGTTTATGAACTGTTTTTTAGCATATTTATAAACTATTTTTTTAAATATATTTATAGACTGTTTTTTTAATATGTTTATGAACTGTTTTTAATATGTTAATGAACTGTTTTTTAATATGTTTATGCACTGTGTTTTTATATATTTATGAACTGTTTTTAATATGTTTATAAACTGTTTGTTTAAATATATTTATAAACTGTTTTTTAAATATATTTATTAACTGTTTTTTTAATATATTATGAACTGTTTTTTAATATATGTATGAACTGTCTTTTTTTAAATATATTTATAAACTGTTTTTTTAATATATTTATTAACTGTTTTTTTAATATGTTTATGAACTGTTTTTTATATGTTTATGAACCGGTTTTTTTATATGTTTATGAGCTGTGTTTTTATATATGTATGAACTGTTTTTAATATGTTCATGAACTGTTTTTTTAAATACATTTATAAGCTGTTTTTTAATATGTAAAGGAACTGTTTTTTAATATATTTATAGACTATTTTAAATATGTTTCTGAACTGTTTTTTAAACGTTTATAAACTATTTTAACATGTTTATGAACTTTTTGAAAATATGTCAATGAACTGCTTTTTTAATATATTTATGAACTGTTTTTAATATGTTTATGAACTGTTTTTTAACATTTCTGTTAACTGTTTTATGATATGTTTATGAACTGTTTTTAAATATATTTATGAACTTTTTCTTTAATAAGTTTATGAACTGTTTTTAAAATATTTTTATGGACTGTTTTTTAACATGTTTATTAACTGTTTTTTCAATATGTTTATTAACTGTTTTTTAATATGTTGATGAACTGTTTTTTAATGTATGTATTAATATTTTATAAAAATTGGTTTAAGAACTGTTTTTAATATGTTTATGAACTGTTTTTTAATATGTTTATGAACTGTTTTTAATAGGTTTATGAACTGCTTTTGTAATATGTTTATAAACTGTTTTTTAATATGTTTCTGAGCTGTTTTTAATATGTTTATGAACTGTTTTTTAATATGTTTATTAACTGTTTTTTATTATGTTTTTGAACTGTTTTTTAATATGTTTATGAACTTTTTTTTAATATGTGTATGAACTGTTTTTTAATATGTTTATTAACTGTTTTTTATTATGTTTTTGAACTGTTTTTTAATGTTTTTGAACTGTTTTTTAATGTGTTTATGAACTTTTTTTTAATATGTTTTTGAACTGTTTTTTAATATGTTTATGAACTGTTTTTTAATATGTTTATTAACTGTTTTTTTAATATGTTTATGAACTGTTTTTTAATATGTTTATTAAGTGTTTTTTATTATGTTTTTGAACTGTTTTTTAATGTTTTTGAACTGTTTTTAATATGTTTATGAACTTTTTTTTAATATGTTTTTGAACTGTTTTTTAATATATTTATGAACTGTTTTTTAATATGTTTATTAACTGTTTTTAATATGTTTATAAACTGTTTTTTATATATGTTTATGAACTGTTTTTAACATGTTTATAAACTGTTTTTAATATGTTTATGAACTATTTTTTAAATATGTTTATGAACTATTTTTTAATATGTTTATGAACTGTTTTTTAATATGTTTATGAACTATTTTTTAATATGTTTATGAACTGTTTTTTAATATGTTTATGAACTGTTTTTTAATATGTTTATGAACTGTTTTTTAATATGTTTATGAACTATTTTTTAATATGTTTATGAACTATTTTTTAATATGTTTATGAACTGTTTTTTAATATGTTTATGAACTATTTTTTAATATGTTTATGAACTGTTTTTTAATATGTTTATGAACTATTTTTTAATATATTTATGAACTATTTTTTAATATGTTTATGAACTGTTTTTTAATATGTTTATGAACTTTTTTAAATATGTTTGTGAACTGTTTTTAATATGTTTGTGAACTGTTTTTAATATATTTATGAACTGTTTGTAATATGTTTATGAACTGTTTTTTAATACATTTATGGACTGTTTTTTAAATATGTTTATGAACTGTTTTTTAATATTTTTATAAACTATTTTTACGAAGTTAATTAACTGTTTTTAATATGTACATTAATTGTTTTTTAATATGTTTCTGAACTGGTTTTTAATATATGTTATGAACTGCTTTTAATATGTTTATGAACTGTTTGTTAATACGTTTATGAACTGTTTTTTAATATATGTTTATGAACTGTTTTTTAATCAAACCAAAAACTGTTCATGAATATTTTTAAAGCTAAATCTCGTTGAAAAAAAAACAGTACTTTCTGTACCCTTACTAGCAGAAATATGGTCAGTATTCTCCTTTCTAGGTCTTTCCATCCTCTTTGACTCTTCACAACCATATGTATGTATGTGTGTGTGTGTGTGTGTGTGTGTGTGTGTGTGTGTGTGTGTGTGTGTGAACATGTTTTAATTTTTATTTGGAGGGGAGCAGGTATCAGATTATGGGATTTGGTACAGTTTCAGTTCCCTTGGGCTCGTGTAATTTTCTTTCTATATTTTTTTAGTTCTATTTATATTACGACGTACTTGTTGCCTGTTATATTACTTGATGTTTTGTACTTGAGAATTGTCCTTAATATTTCATCTGTTTTTATCACTATTGCACAATGTTCTGTGTCAATTCGCCTTTTGATTTCAATTTCTTCTCGTCTCTTTTCCGGAATATTCGAGTGTTTCAACAATTATGACTATTATCATTCTTCTCCTTCTCAAATTTGATTAAAAGTTTTACAAACTCTAAAAAAAAAAAAAAAAATGCACCAAAAGAAAGTTTGAGATTACATTGACGAAAACGTTGTGAATATAAAAAGAAAAGATGAGATTAACAGTCCGAATAATTTGAATAAGCCAAATTATCAGTCCCCCATCTAAAAAATTTCTGAAACAAGATAAAAACTGCCCAAATTACAAAGACTTCAGAGAATCTATTATTATATGACATGAATCCGAAAATTCTATTGTTGGCATTGGTTTCTCCGATATTTTTCTAGTCAGAATTATTTCTAGAAAGACATTGGTACTTACAGGAGGGACTATGTGAAGGTTGCCAACATCCTAAGTGAAAGTGGTTTTTGTGGAATGGATTCGAACTTGAAACACCCAGGTTATCTGCCTGTGTCGTTAGCCACTTGATGACTGTTTCCCCTCGTTTTGGAGATTAAAGCACCACAAGAGTAGAAGACTCTAAAGAAAGATGGGATTATTATTGTGGTGCAGTGGTTAGAGTACTTGGAAAAAATTAAAAAAAAAAGGTGACAGTCTTCTGAAGGTGGAAGGTTCAATCCTCAGTGTGGGCGACCTAAAAATACAATTGCAATTTACTTAGAACCTTTATCCAGTCATGGCTGATGGAACAAGAGCATTCTACCCCCGTGGATTAAAAACTGCTGTTCGAAATTTTGTGTAGATTCTTGAGTTTGACAGAAAGATTCTCGAGTTTGACAAGATACACCTGAAGAATGTAGGTTAACATGAGAACAATAGTCTGAAGAATTCAAATAATACAAATATCCTCATTTAAAAAATTCTCGTCTTTTCAATCCTCATCTAAAAAATTCTCGTCTTTTCAATCCTCATCTCAAAAATTCAGAAAGATGAAAAAGAAAATCCCGAAAGGACGAATAAAAGGTTAATTTGAAGGAGAAATGAAAGAAGGCGATTATATTAAAAATGTTATTGAAAAATAGAAAATGTATTTGATTATTGAATTGGAACTTCGAATATTCTGCCTTAAAGCATCTCAAAAGGGCAACGAAACAAACAAAAAAGAAATGACAGCACTTCAGATTGTCTTGATCAGTTTTCTTTAGAAAAAAAAAAACATAAAAAATAACAAACAAAAAACATGTTTATTTCATATTCCAACGATTCCAAATGGTTTATTAAAAATGTTTTTCATTTTTCTAATTTTATTAACAATTTTCTGAGATTTAATAAAAAAACACCAGCTGCCCAAAGATTTTATACTCAACTAGCAGGCTGCCCGGAATTGTCCGTTGTCGTAAAAATGCTTAAATAGTATATTTTGATGAGTGCAGATTTCGTATTTACTATTATATTATATTGGACTCAGTATTTAGTTATGATTTAAAAAGTAAAAAAAAAAAAAATGACTCATCCGGCACCACTGAGAATCGAAACCAAAACGTTTAGCTTACAATTTGTTTTTCCTTTGACGTTAATGCCTCAGCTATGAAGAGATGTTTGTTGCGTGCATATTCGTAATGCCGGCGTTCGATCTTCACCTGGCAAATTCAGCTTACAATTTACTTTTCCTTTAGCGTTAATACCTGAGCCATGGACACATGTTTGCTGCAAGGCTAAAAATTAAAACATGAACCAATAGCTATTACGTTACGCATGCATATTCATAATGCCGTCATTTGACCTTCACCTGGCAAATTTCTTTTTTTGAATTTTCACACTTTTGCACAGATTTTCCCTGGCTAAAATCTAAATATAAAGTTTGGCATGGGGTTGAATACCCTATATATTAAGTTTCATATCCTTAGACCAAAAACTGACAAAGGAGTTTGGCAGGCAAAATTTTTTAAACAAATATATATGCGTATACATAAATATATATAGAAAGAGTTTTGTGTTTACTATAACCTTTTTATGCAAATATTACGCAAGTATAAATCATGTAGAATATCTTCATGAATATAATTACATGTAATCGTTAACTAAAGATGATCATCTCATAAGAAAATCGAAAAATCTAGTAAGGAATTAATTAAAAGTAATGTTGAAAAGAATATGCAAATTAGCTAGATCTTTTGCAGATGAATGCAGTTTCTATATCTATACTCCTATAAAAAAAAAAAAAAAAAAAAAAAAAGAAGTAAAAAAAATAAAAAAAATAAAATAATTTTCTTTTCTTTTTTTACTTACATTCATATTAAAAACCCCTTATTTCTGTTTTATTAAAAAGAAAATACAGCTTTGTTATATATGGATTGTGGAATTGCATTCATCTGAATTCATTGTAAAATTTCAACAATAGCTATTAGACATCAATTAACAAAGATTTTCTAAATTTTAGTTTCTTTGAAACTAGCAGTTCAGCCAAGCTTTGCTCGGGACCAATGTACTGTTCATAACTTTATGTGCATATGTATATATATATATATTAAAAACATTTGAATCATGTCATAACCTACATCTAACATTTTAAGTGTTTAGACCCAACATTGGCGGAGGAGTTTCGTAAAGTCTGAAAAGATCAACTCTTTTAACTTTGACCTCTTGGCAACCAAATTTTCGAGTCTGTAAACTGAAAATTGACATAGTTTATTAGGGAGTTGCACGCACGCACACACGCACACACACACACACACACACACACACACATGGACAAGATCACTTTTATATATATACTAGCAGTTCAGCCCAGCTTTGCTCGGGTCTTATGTACTTTTCATAACTTGCCCAAGTGTGAATACCCTTTATGTAAAATTTCAAATGTTTAGACCAATGTCTGAGTAATGTGGTAGAGACCGCAGAAATAATGTTTTTTTTAATTTTGACCCCTTAACATTTATTGTTTTTGTCTCAAATCAAAATAAAAATTTGGCCCATATCCAAGTAACCTACATCTAAAATTTCAAGTGTTTAGACCCAAAATTGGCAGAGGAGTTTGGTAGAATCTGCAAAGGTCAACTCTTTCAACTTTGACCTTTTGGCAGCAAAATTTTCGCCTCCAAACTGATTAAAATGCTTACCACATATCTGATTACCAGTTATGTAAAATTTCAAATTTTTAGACCAAAAATTGGCTGAATAGTTTGCTAAAAACCGCAATGGTTATATCTTTTTAACTTTGACCCCTTGGTAGCCAAATTTTCGGCCCAAACCGATTAAAAAGCTTACCCTATGTAAAATTTCAAATTTTTAGACAAGAAATTGGCTGAGTAATTTGGTAGAGACCGCAGACGTAAAACTTTAGAAAAACTTTAACCCCTTAACATTTATTGTTTTGGGCTCAAATCAAATTATAAAGTTTGACCTATGTCCAAGTAACCTACATTTAAAATTTCAAAATTGGCGGAGGAGTTTGGTAGAGTTTTCAAAGGTCAAATCGTTGAACTTTGACCCCTTGACAGCCAAATTTCTGGCTGAAAACCGATTAAAATTTTTTTCCCAAATTTACCCCTCATGCCAAATCTCGAATCTGTAGACTGAAAATTGACAGAGTAGTTAGGTAGGGAACATTTTAGTGTCAAAATAGGAATAAGGATTCTAACCATTAGGTTTAGTATTATTATATCTTGATTTTAAGCTTCATAAAGTGAGTTATTATAGGTGCCACAGGGATTATGAAGAAGAACATGAAGTCCTACCTAACTAATATTCCTGGTGAACCAAGTGCAAAAGAGATCCAGACAATTGCACTTAAGGGAACAACGAGGATACTAAAAAGAGCTCTCGGTTAGTTTCAGTAAAAAGCAGTTCCGAACCCGTATCGAGGCGGTGATTGAGGCTGAAGGCGGCTATATTGAATAGATGTCAGCTCTATTACATAATCAAGTTACCTGAATTCATTTTTTCAATAAAAGTTGAAAAATAAAGCTGTAGTGTTGTTTTCTTTACGACGACACTTTTATCGTTCCACCCTGTACGTGAGATTACAAAAGAGGCACATGCTTTGTTGGATCGGATTTGGAACTCCATGTCCTGTCCGGAAAAATTCAAATACAATTGTTACAAGAAAAGGTCCCCTTTTCTTGGGCGTAAGAAAAAATATTAGATAAGTAAAAATGAGATTAGATAGACAAAGATTCGAACCTTGTAAGCAAGGTTTAGAAATAGGGTCAGAAATGAAATGTAGAATTTCGCATTGCTCAATTTATTATAAAATAGCAGATATGTTTGAGTAAAAGGAATTTTGATTGTTCAATTCTTTTTTATGAAAACTGAATTAAAATAAGGTCAGTTAGAAGAACGAACAATAGCAAATTAAAAACATTGAAAAATAAGTTAGGTCGAAAAATAGGTTAGTAAGAATTCTTTGTCTGCAGACGTGCGAACCACGCATGTTCAGGCCACGTGGGTCGATCACGTTTTTGGACATGCATATGACGTCATGGCAGGGATGAATTCTCAATATAGTAGACAGAGTTGGAGAGAGAGTTGGAGAGAGAGTTGGAGACGGGCAGACAGAGTTGGGGACAGGAGGCAGTCGAGCAGAGTCGGTCGGAAAGGGTCCCTTTGGAAGCGAGGGAGGAAGTTTTAATCATGTAGTCGATTTTGAATTCCTGGATGTCATCATCATTGCGACCGGTCGAATGGAATAAAAGAACACATCATATTTTGTAACTGCCGTCTTGTGTCGTCATTCTACCAAATTGAATATAATGTGAACAAATCGTTAATATGAACTTTGTGTCATCTCATCTTATATGAACTTGTTCCCACTCATCATCTTTATAATGAACTTTGTGTATAACTCATCTAAGTAATGTGTCCCCCTCTCTATCATAAGTAATGACTGTCTCCTCCTCTTGTGATATAAGAACTGACCACCCTCACTCAACTCTCTCAGTCGCTACGTTAAGAATCTACAGAACTGTATAAATGTCTATCCTCTTCCATCTTCTCCTCATCATCTTAAAAAGACCCCAACTACACAACATAATTGTAAATCTGGTGCCGTGAAGTGTCTCGTATTCATTGATAAATGAATTAACTGTCCATTTTAATCGCTAGACGATCACCATAAAGACATATACGTAACACAATGTACTCATCATTCAGCTGCTTTCATCGCATTTTTATATGATGAAGATGCCTTTTCGGAAGCATCCTTTTCTAGCTGTGAAGTGTTGTGATGCAGCTTCGTCTTGATTTGGAAAAAAAAAATCTTTGACCGTTGCATCAACTGCAACAGGTCTTAATTCGAAATTCCCATCTACCCTTTTGGAAGTATTTGCGAATTCACATGTCCTGCAAGAGATGATGACGTTGAAATCTGGAAAAGAAATAAGTACGAGTTAGAGAGAGAGGACAGATAGACAAACAGACAGACAAAGAGAAAGGAAGGAAAATGGATTGGAAAGAAAGGAGTTTGAAACAATGATTAGAGAGAGAGAGAGAGAGAGAGAGAGAGAGAGAGAGAGAGAGAGAGAGAGAGAGAGGGGGGGATTTTAGCACAGAGGTCTCCATACATCTCAGAATAATAAATAATTTTAATTCCTCATCCTATGCTAAAATAATAGGTCCATATACAGGGTGTCCCAAAAGAAGCTGACGGATTTTAAATTTGATTAACTTCCTCAATATTTAAGTTATGCTTACCAATTCTCATATGTAGATAGATGCGCCTCTCCGTGATATTTTGAGATATAGTAAGCTATCATAATCTACTTATTCTAATTTTATTTACACAACTTAATCTAGGCTATGTTTTTCACAAGGTCTAATTTTAGTTATGAAAAATGATGTTACTCAAATGTCCACTAATTCTGATTACTTCATCCGCCGTTACTCCACACCATACTGTACATTTTTGAGGGTGTAATTGTCGTTGTGCTGTTGCGTGGGGATCCCAGAATCATGCAATTTTGCTTATTTATGAACCCATTCAGATGAAAATGGGCCTCATCGGACATAATGAGGTTTTTGAGAAAGTTTGGATCTCCATTGGCCAAATCTTGGAATTGTATGGCGTATTCCAGCCTTTTTTTTCCGGATCGTTTAGCTAAAGCTCTCGCACCAATTGAATTTTATATGGAAATTTGCCCTCTTCATGAAGCATTCTGTGAAGAGATGATCGAGAAACCCCAATTTGACTTGATCTCCTTCTTACTGATGTGGATGGATCCTCGGCCGCACTTTCTGCTAATCTCTGACGACTCTAATCATTTCATGCCGTAAATTTAGGGAGGTCACATACAGATCCTTGCTCATGAAAACCGAGCCATCATAGCTTTTATTGCATTGGGAGTAGGGGAATTTCTTGGGTTGAAGTTTCGTCAAAATTCTCTTTGAGTTTCTGATATTGACTCATTCAACCGAAAATACAACTCTATGATAAATATCCGCTCTTCGGTAGTGTAACGACTCATGATGATCTTGGAAGGCTTACTCTAGATGATCTAAAAAAATATATATAAATAAAAAATTAAGAAAGTTATGCATTTTTTTTTAACCATCAGCTTCTTTGGGACACCCTGTACATCCCGGAATAATAATAATAATAATAATAATAATAATAATAATAATGATAATAATAATAATAATAATAATAATAATAATAATAATGATGGTGGTGGTGGTGGTGGTGGAGGTGGTGATATATCATATATCATATATCGTATATCATATATCATATATAATATCTCAATTTCTCATTCTTTAAAAAAATCTTATTCAGCACAGAGACTAGGATATATCTAAGAATAATGAAACGGTACTATTTCTCATCGGATCTGAACTAAATTCGACATGGTGGGACCAGATACAACTTAGAATAATAATTCAAAAAACAAACAGAAAATAAAAATAGGAAAGAAATAATGAATAAAATGATGAAAGAAATGATGAATAAAAATAAAAGAAATAAAAAAATAAAAAAAAAATATTCTAAAAGAAAATCAAGAAAAAAATATGAAGCAGCAATAAGCCAAAAATCTGCTTAAAATACGAAAATAGGGTTTGTATTCGAAAAAATTGTCAAAAAACAAATATATAACAAATAAATGTTATTAAAGGCAAGATAAGTTACTTTTTTACCTAACTGGATATGTTTTAGTGTTTTTATTAAATGTAATATGTTTATTCAGTTCGAAAAACATACAGTGTTTACCGATGTATTGGAAAGTTAAAAATGGTGTCCGACTCTCTCTTTGACACGGTAAGTTTGAAAAAAAAGAGTTATAAATAATAAAAAAAACTAGACAAAATACGATTAGAAACTCGCTCAATATATGTTACCGTGACATAGGCTGACGTATATTCGGTGGGGTTTTAACAGTATTTTGCATATTTTCTTATTTTTAACTCCTTTTCCCAAACTTACCGTATCAAAGAGAGAGTCGGGCGCCATTTTTAATTTTCCTATACATCGGTAAACACTGTATGTTTTTCGAGCTGAATAAACATGTTACATTGAATAAAAACAGTGAAAACATATCCAGTTAGGTAGAAAAGTAACTTATCTTGCCTTTGATAACATTTATTTGTTATATATTTTTTGACAGCTTTTTTCGAGTCTATGTGTACAGTAATACAAACCCCGAAAATAAATATTTATACAAACGGAAGGAAATAATATTATGAGGAAATCACAACAAAGAACTATTTAAAAATATAACAATAAAAATTAATGAACGAAATTAAAAGGAAATAAAGAAAATCCTCTTCAATAAAACAGGAAACCAAATATAAAATAATAATAAAATGAATCAATTAAAAATACATATAAAGAAACAAAATATAATTAAAAATATATATAAAGAAACAAAATATAATTAAAAATATATACATATTTTTTAGGATGCGCCATTTAATCTTTGCTTTTAGCGGCACAAATGAATTTTAAATGTCAACGTGAAATACAGAGGAAAATGTCATTTATATTTAAGTGTGACAGAGCGGCAAAGTACTAATTTGAATTTCAGTGTGACTGATTGAAATCTACTATTTTAAACTTCAGTGTGACAGACAAGCAAAATGCTATTTCGAATTTACGTATTATAAACTTAAGCTTACTATTTAAAACTTCAATGTGACGGACCAACAAAAAGACCATTTCAAACGCCAGCGCGACAGACAAAAACGTACCATTTTAAACATCAGCGTTACGGACAAACAAAAATGCTATTTCGAACCTAAGTGTGACAGACAAATACATACTATTTTAAACTTCAATGTTACGGACAAACAAAAATATTATTTCGAACATCAGCGTGACAGAGTAATACCTACTATTTTCAACTTTAGCGTGACAAACAAACAAAAATGATATTTCGAATTTCAGCTTCACACTAAAATTTACCATTTGAATCTTTTACGTGACGGACGAACAAAAACGATATTTTGAATTTCAACGTAACAGACTAATGCCTAGTTTTTTAAACTTTAGCGTGACGGGCCAACAAAAATGCTATTTCGGACGTCAGTGTGACAGACCAATACCTATTATTTTAAACTTTAGCGAGACAAGCAAACAAAAATGTTATTTCGAACTTCAGCATGACACACTAAAACTTACTATTTTAATCTTTAACGTGACGGACGAACAAAAATGATATTTCGAATTTCAGCGTGACAGACTAATACCTACTATTTTAAACTTTAGCGTGACAGACAATGTAAAACTTTAGTATGTCCGACCAAAATTTACTATTTTAAACTTCTGCGTGACGGACAAACAAAAATGTTATTTCGAACTTCTGAGTGAGAGACTAAAATCTAATCAGAGTCATAGGCTAAAACCTATTATTTTTAACTCCGGCGTGACAGACCAACTTAATACTATTTCAGATTTTAGCGCGAAAGCAAACAATAATGTTATTTATGACTGAAATGTGACAGATCAACGACAATATTATTTAACACCTTAGTGCCAAGGGAAACAAACTGCTATTAGAAAATTAAGTGTGACAGACCGAAAAAATGCTATTTAAACTTAAGCGTAACAGAGCAAAGTACATACCATGCAGACCAAACACAAATACAAAAAACAAAGAAAATATTATTGACAGACTAAAAATGCCATTTCAAATTAACTAGCATAGGTGACCGGCGTTGCCCGGGTGTTTGGGTGTGTGTGTTGAGCAAAAAACAAAAACAAAACAAATAACAAAAACAAAACAAATAACAAAAACAAAACAAAAACAACAAAAAAAAACAAACAAGCAAAAAAATTATTGTAGGCAGGCACGAACATGTGGCGCGAAGGCAGAAAAGAAAGTGAAAGAAAATCTGGCGTCGTAGTCGATGTCTCCATGACGCAACCGGAAGTCAAAAGTGTTGAAATTAACCGAAGTCAATTCAACAGTGACGATGATTTGCTAATATGTTGGCAAAAAAATAGACTCCTCCTTGTACAAAACGGCCGAGTTTAGGGTGAATGAATTAATGTTTTTGGCCAATGTTTCGATAGTTGTCGTCCGAAATGTCAAGCTTCAAAATGATACCAATCTTGTCAGGATCCGTTGCCTTTGTCAAAAGTTTTTGCAAGACATACATACATACATACATACATACATACATACATACATGCATACATACATACATACATACATACATGCATACATACATACATACATACATACATACATATTTACATACGTACATACATACATTTAAACAGAAAGGCGAGATTTATATTATAGATAGATGGCGACAGACTGACGAACAAACGACGATATTTTATGGATAGGCATGGACGCATCTAAAAATTCAATAAATAAATCAAAAGAAAAAAAAACATAATTTTTTTTTTTTTCGGTTTCGTGTTTATCTTCCAAGAAACAAGAACTAAACACGTCGCCCCTGGATGCTCTTTTAAGATTACAGCTGCACTTTAGATGCGAGAAGTTAAATAGCTTGTTAAAAATATGTGTGTGTGTGTGTGTGTGTACGTGTGTGTGTGTGTGTGCGTGCGTGTACACGTGTGTGTGTACGTGCGTGTGTGTGCACGTGCGCATAAGAAAGAGAGATAGCTAGATGAATAGATAGTTGGCAAGAGAGAGAAAGAGAGAGAGAGAGAGAGGCATAGATAGGGAAGGAGAGTGTGTGAGAGAGAGAGAGAGCTAGCGTCAGAGAGTGCGTGTGTGACGTTAGGGAATGTGTTAGACATTGTATAAAATAGGAGCGAGGATCAAACATAATCCTCTGAGAGAGGATGAAGAAGGTGATAAGCACACTTAGTAAGATATATTTCATTTGGTGAGTTAATTGCAAATTACAACTAATTAGAACAATTGAAATGGATTTTTTTTCAAATCCCCAGTCTAAGAAATATTTTAGTATTCATTTTGTGTGATTAAAATATATAAAAAATCGATTGCTGATTAACTCAGCTCTAATCCTATCATACTTCGACTAATAATTCTAATACTATTATTACTAATAGTAATTCTAATAATATTACTACTAATAATTCTAATACTATTATTATTACTAGTAATTATAATACTATAATTACTACTAATAATTCTAATAATACTATTACTACTATTTATCTGATACTACTACTTCTACTTATACTATTACTACTAATAATTCTTATGCTGATATTACTACTACTTCTAATGCTACTATTACTACTAATTCTAATGCTACTATTATTACTAATTCTAATGCTACTATTATTACTAATTCTATTATTACATAACAACAACAATAATGAAGATAAGCATTTTTTTTTATTCTTGC
This sequence comes from Euprymna scolopes, assembly GCF_053919585.1. Lineage (NCBI taxonomy): Eukaryota > Metazoa > Mollusca > Cephalopoda > Sepiida > Sepiolidae > Euprymna > Euprymna scolopes. Next base: position 121,983,179 of record NC_136498.1, on the reverse strand, counting down.
TATTAATTTGAACTTCCGATCCCTCTTCTCATTTCAAGCACCCATACATTCAGCACTATGCCTTACTTGTGAGTGTACCCCTTCCTTCTATACCACAGAAATAAAAATCTCGGTATTAAAAGATGGAAAACATTTTGCACAATCTCCAACCACACCTCCCCCGAGTCGACATTGTTGAATACCAGTGGCAAGTGGAGGTCATGACGATTGGAAACAATGCCGAGATAAGCGGAAAGCACATACATTACCTAGAATTCCCAAATGGTCACCCATCTGGTACTAGCCAGGCTCAACGTTGCTTAACTTTGGTGATCTGACGAGAACCGGTGTGTCAACGTGATTTACATTCATACATACATACATACATACATACATACATACATGCATGCATGCATACATACATACATACATACATACATACAGACAGACATGCATACATGCATACATACATACAGACATGCATACATACATACATACATGCATGCATGCATACATGCGTACATACATACATACATATATGCATACATACATACATACATGCATACATACATACATGCATACATACATACATGCATACATACATACATACATACATACATGCATGAATGCATACATACATACATACATGCATACATACATACATACATGCATACATGCATACATACATACATACATACATACGTGCATGCATGTATACATAGTGATTGTCACTTCTTGACAGAAAAAGACCATCTTTCCCTTGTTTTATTGTTGATTATTCATTCATTTTCATGTACTTTTTAAATATTGTTTTTATTTATTATATATATATATATATATATATATATACATATATATATATATATATATATATATATATATATATATATACACACACATACATATAAACATGTGGAGATGTGATCAAGATGAATCAATTTCTATCTACTGTGGGAACGAAGGTGGCTCATCACCCTAGCCCTGCTCTTACACAGTCTGTTGCAAAGGTCACACTTAAGCTGAGATTGAGGGATGCCAACTGGTGCTGCTCTACTGTGGACGTTCATATAATGCTTCAGGCCTCCACTCGATTTACAGACCACAGAGCAAATAGAATATCTGTGTCCCGCAGTGTTTTCCCCATCAAAGAAAGATTGATCTCAATGTGATCCAGCTTCGGATAAAGTCATTTTACCACATAAATCACAGATGTGGTTCTGCATGAAATCCTCCAACAGACCTGATAGATCTGACAGATTTTTCTTCCAGATATCATGCTCCATTTTTGCATGCTCATATTTTTTCTTCTCAAAGCTATCACAGCCATGATAGACCAAGGAGCGCCACTTTTTACGATCATTGGAAGCACTTTCCCAACTGAACACATAAATTCCAAGAGCTTTAAGATTATCTTTGATGATATCCCTAAAGCATCGGTTTATGTTGTGGACGCTTTCCTTGTGTAATTTCACCATAGAACAGGCGCTTTGGCAATCTCTTGTTGTCCATCCTTGTCAGATGTCCAGCCCACCTCATCTGGTTGCGTATAATCAACTTCTCGATACAAGGTACGTCAGCTTGTATGAGAACATCCATATCAGGTATAAAAGAGCTCCACCTGATGCCTAGAATGTGTCTCAGGAATTTTTGGTGCACTCTCTCCATGACTTTTATGTGTCTACCATAAGTTGTCCAGGCCTCAGAAGCGTAAAGCAAGGATGGTAAAATACAAGAGTGATAGACACTGATCTTTGTATGAAGAGTTATGCCCCTGTCAGACCACACGCGCTTCTCTAAGCCACCAAAAGCATTAGTGGCATGCTGTATCCTATAGCTGACCTCAGCATCCAGGGTTCCGTCTCTGGCAAGAGTACTACCCAAATACCCAAATGTGTCAATCACAGCAAGTCTCTGGTTGTTGACAAAAATATTTGGTTCCACATACAAACCACCGGGTGGAGGTGTGAACATGACCTTAGTCTTCTTAAGACTAATAGTAAGCCCAAAAGATGCACAGGCCCCTGACAACAGATCCATGATACCCTGCATATCACTCTCACCATGGGCCATGAAATCGGCATCATCTGCATAAAGCAATTCACGAACCAGGTGCTGAAAGGTCCTTGTAGAAACATGAAAATGACGAAGATCAAAGACTTTACCTGTGGTTCTGAAACACAAACAAACCCCCTGAAAACATTCCCTAAAGGCATAGGAAAGCATAGTTGCAAAATAAATAGAAAAAAGTGTAGGTGCTGGGATATCACCCTGCTTCACACCATTGTCAACTGAGATGGGTTCTGATAGGCATCCATTGAAGTTCAGGCGAGCCTTCATATTAGTGTTGAGCTCCCTGAGTAATCGTAGAAATTGAGGTGGGCATCCCAACTTCCCCAGAATTATCCATAGGGCATTTCTGTTCACCGTATTGAGAGCCAGTCAAATCAACAAAAACCTGATAAAGCGAAACACGGTGTTCAATACATTTCTCCTGCAACTGCCGAGCAGAGAAGATCATGTCCGTGGTTCCTCTGCCCGGATTAAAGCCACTTTGGCTTTCGGGAATGACGGATGGACAAATATACTTTAACAATCTATTGAGTAGAACTCTGGAAAATACTTTGCCAACTGCTTCCAACAAACTAATCCCACGATAACTTCCACAGTCGGTCCTGGGCCCCTTTCCCTTGTACAGTGATATAAGAATTGCATCAACCCAATCCTGATGGACGGGAACACACCTCCAGACATCAGCAATAAGATGAAGAATTTCATGAACAAGTTTATCACCCCCATGTAAGAGGACTTTCACAAGAATACCAGAAAGTCCTGGAGCCCTCCCAACATTCACTTCCTTGATTTCATCTCTAATTTCATTCTCAGATGGGAACTCAGACATTTCATGGATAAGCTTCTGTTGTGATAAAAATTCATTGATGACGTCATCAACATTAGAGGGGTTGTCAAAGATAAGATTAATACTCAGTCCAATGAAGGAGAATCTTGTTAGGATCCTGTATAAGGGCAATTCCATCACTTGAGAGTAGGGAAGATGTAGATATGGTTTGAGGACCAAAAGCTTTTTTAAGCAAATGGCACATGCGTTTTTTTTTTTTTTTTTTTTTTTTTTTTACACAGTGGTCACCACTTATCAAGGCCTGGAAGCCACTCAAGGATAAGGGTTATTGAAAGTGCATTACGTTAGTGTGGAGATTTGATGAAGTGTTTACTTAAGGGGGCGGTTCATTAGGAATTTGTTAACGTTGGACTTGAACACATCCAAGTTGTAGTCAGGTGGGAAGCAGGCAGGCGGAACAGAGTTCCACAGGCGTGCAGTTCTAAGAAAGAAGCTTTGTTCATGGAATCCACGTTTTGATTTAGGCACAGATAAAGAGTGAGAGAAATTTTTCACAGTGAATTCAGCTAGACGGGTGTTTTTCGTGAAAGATTTGTGAGGGGGGACCAGAGATTGGAGTTCAGACGAGCACCTGCCATGGAAATAACGATAAAGCAAGGATAGGCTCGCAATGTCTCTTCTGTGGGAGAGAGGTTGCAGGGCAGAGAAAAGGGCATCCCTCCACTAAGCCACGAAGTCTGTTTTGTACTCTGTCAAGGCAGGATAGGCTGTTTTTAGCAGCTCCTTCCCAGATATGGCAACAGTATTACATCCTTAGACGTACTTGGCTTTTATATAGATAGAGAATTGCATCAGTAGTGAGATATCTTCTGGAGCGGTAGAAGGATCCCACCATCTTTCCAGCGACCTTGGCAACAAACTTGATGTACGTGTTCCATTTCAGATCAGGAGTAAAGGACAAACCCAGAAGCTTGTCAAAACACGGGGCCTCACCCAGACGAGAGCCATCCATCACAATTGATGCCAGATGGGGATCAGAGCGTTGATGATGTAAGGATAGGAGTTTGGTTTTAGATGCATTAAAGGTAACCAGCCACATCTTCCCCCACTGAACCACACGCTCGAGATCAGAGGACAGAGAATCAGAGAGAACTTTGTCATTTACAGCCTTTGATGTGTTGCCATAGATGGTCCTGTCATCAGCATAGATGTCAATGAATGATTTAAGTATGTGTTTAGGGAGGTCATTGATGTAGATCAGGAAGAGAGTTGGGCCCAGGATTGACCCCTGATGGACTCCAGCATTAATACTGCAGGCCTCTGATTTTTGTCCATCGACCACTACTCTTATGAGCCTATCGGAGAGAAATGATTTAATGATTGAGAAAACATTTCCAGTTATACTGTAGCTGGAAATAACTCTGCTAATTTTCGGTCTACAGACTCAAGATTTGACATAAATGGGGACAATTTTTAATCGGTTTTCGGCCAGACATTTGGCTGTTAAGGGGTCAAAGTTCAACGATTTGACCTTTGAAAACTCTACAAAACTCCTCCGCCATTTTTAGGTATAAACATTTGACATTTTAGATATAGGTTACTTGGACATGGATCTAACTTTATAATTTGATTTGAGCCCAAAACAATTAATGTTAAGGGGGTCATAATTGGGGTCAAAGTTAAAAAAAAATTGACCATTGCGGTCTCTACCAAATTACTCAGCGAATTTTTGGTTTAAACATTTGAAATTTTACATAAAGGGTATTCAGACATCGGGGCAAGCTTTTTAATCGTTTGTTTTGCTGAAAATGTGGCTTCCAAGTGGTAAAAGTTACAAAGATTTTACCTTTACGGTTTCCAGCAAACTATTAAGACAATTTTTATTCTAAACATTTGAAATTTTACATAAAGGGTATTCAGACATGCAGCAAGCTTTTTAATCAGTTTTTGGGTGAAAATTTGGCTGCAAGAGGTCAAAGTTTACAGTGTTGACCTTTGCAGACTCTACCAAACTCCTCCACCAATTTTGGGGCAAAACAGTTATTCGGACATGTATCAAACATTGTAATTTAATTTAGGCCCAAGACAATAAATGTTATAAGGGTCAAAACTGGGGTCAAAGTTAAAAAAAAAATTGACGTCTGCGGTCTCTACCAATTTTTCTCTATGGTAGTTAAGGAAGCCAATTATATAGAAAGCATTACCGCACATATTCACACTTTTTAATATATTCATATGCGATGTGAAGGGAAATTCTTAGTGAATTTGATGTATGACACTATTTTTTTTACAAAAGAGTTACCATTTATCAAGGTCTGAATGCCACTCGAGGATGAGGTTAACGAATGTAAGGTGGTAGTGCGGTAATAGTTAATGGTAAGTTGGGTAGAATTTGATTTTATATATATATATATATATACAGGCTGCCCATAAAGTTCGTGTGCACTTTAAAAATTTATAACTTAACACATATAGACAACAGAGTTTTCTTTCTGTTACTTTTCTCGATCTGCCGAGAATTTTTCCACGCTTCAGTCACTCAGTAATCTAATGGCTGACAAAAAAAATCACTAGGCAATCTAATGGCTGACAAAAAAAATCACTAGGCAATCTAATGGCTGACAAAAAAATCACTAGGCAATCTAACGGCTGACAAAACAAATCACTAGGTAATCTTACGGCTGACAAAAAATCACTATGCAATCTAATGGCTGACAAAAATCACTAGGCAATTTAATGGCTGACAAAAAAAATCACTAGCTAATCTAATGGCTGACAAAAAATCACTAGGCAATCTAATGGCTGACAAAAAAATCACTAGGTAATCTAATGGCTGACAAAAAATCACTAAGCAATCTAATGGCTGACAAAAAATCTCTAGGCAATCTAATGGCTTACAAAAAAAATCACTAGGCAATTTAATGGCTGACAAAAAAAATCACTAGGTAATCTAATGGCTGACAAAAAATCACTAGGTAATCTAATGACTGACAAAAAATCACTAAGCAATCTAATGGCTGACAAAAAATCTCTAGGCAATCTAATGGCTTACAAAAAAATCACTAGGCAATTTAATGGCTGACAAAAAATCACTAGGCAATTTAATGGCTGACAAAAATCACTAGGCAATTTAATGGCTGACAAAAAAATCACTAGGTAATCTAATGGCTGACAAAAAAAATCACTAGGCAATCTAATGGCTGACAAAAAAAAATCACTAGGTAATCTAATGGCTGACAGAAAATCACTAGGCAATTTTATGGCTGACAAAAAAAATCACTAGGTAATCTAATGGCTGACAAAAAAAAATCACTAGGCAATCTAATGGCTGACAAAAAATCACTAGGCAATTTAATAGCTGACAAAACAAATCACTAGGTAATCTAATGGCTGACAAAAAAATCACTAGGTAATCTAATGGCTGACAAAAAATCACTAAGCAATCTAATGGCTGACAAAAGAAATCACTAGGTAATCTAATGGCTGACAAAAAAAATCACTAAGTAATCTAATGGCTGACAAAAAAATCACTAGGCAATCTAATGGCTGACAAAAAAAATCACTAGGTAATCTAATGGCTGACAAAAAATCACTAGGCAATTTAATGGCTGACAAAAAAAATCACTAGGTAATCTAATGGCTGACAAAAAAAAATCACGAGGCAATCTAATGGCTGACAAAAAAAATCACTAGGCAATTTAATGGCTGACAAAAAAATCACTAGGTAATCTAATGGCTGACAAAAAATCACTATGCAATCTAATGGCTGACAAAAAACACTAGGTAATCTAATGGCTGACAAAAAAATCACTAGGTAATCTAATGGCTGACAAGAAAATCACTAGGTAATCTAATGGCTGACAAAAAATCACTAGGCAATCTAATGGCTGACAAAAAATCACAAGCTAATCTAATGGCTGACAAAAAAATCACTAGGTAATCTAATGGCTAACAAAAAAATCACTAGGTAATCTAATGGCTGACAAAAAAATCACTAGGCAATTTAATGGCTGACAAAAAATCACTATGCAATCTAATGGCTGACAAAAAATCACTATGCAATTTAATGGCTGACAAAAAATCACTAGGCAATTTAATGGCTGACAAAAAATCACTATGCAATCTAATTGCTGACAAAAATCACTATGCAATTTAATGGCTGACAAAAAATCACTAGGCAATTTAATGGCTGACAAAAAAAATCACTAGCTAATCTAATGGCTGACAAAAAATCACTAGGCAATCTAATGGCTGACAAAAAAATCACTAGGTAATCTAATGGCTGACAAAAAATCACTAAGCAATCTAATGGCTGACAAAAAATCTCTAGGCAATCTAATGGCTTACAAAAAAAATCACTAGGCAATTTAATGGCTGACAAAAAAAATCACTAGGTAATCTAATGGCTGACAAAAAATCACTAGGTAATCTAATGACTGACAAAAAATCACTAAGCAATCTAATGGCTGACAAAAAATCTCTAGGCAATCTAATGGCTTACAAAAAAATCACTAGGCAATTTAATGGCTGACAAAAAATCACTAGGCAATTTAATGGCTGACAAAAATCACTAGGCAATTTAATGGCTGACAAAAAAATCACTAGGTAATCTAATGGCTGACAAAAAAAATCACTAGGCAATCTAATGGCTGACAAAAAAAAATCACTAGGTAATCTAATGGCTGACAGAAAATCACTAGGCAATTTTATGGCTGACAAAAAAAATCACTAGGTAATCTAATGGCTGACAAAAAAAAATCACTAGGCAATCTAATGGCTGACAAAAAATCACTAGGCAATTTAATAGCTGACAAAACAAATCACTAGGTAATCTAATGGCTGACAAAAAAATCACTAGGTAATCTAATGGCTGACAAAAAATCACTAAGCAATCTAATGGCTGACAAAAGAAATCACTAGGTAATCTAATGGCTGACAAAAAAAATCACTAAGTAATCTAATGGCTGACAAAAAAATCACTAGGCAATCTAATGGCTGACAAAAAAAATCACTAGGTAATCTAATGGCTGACAAAAAATCACTAGGCAATTTAATGGCTGACAAAAAAAATCACTAGGTAATCTAATGGCTGACAAAAAAAAATCACGAGGCAATCTAATGGCTGACAAAAAAAATCACTAGGCAATTTAATGGCTGACAAAAAAATCACTAGGTAATCTAATGGCTGACAAAAAATCACTATGCAATCTAATGGCTGACAAAAAACACTAGGTAATCTAATGGCTGACAAAAAAATCACTAGGTAATCTAATGGCTGACAAGAAAATCACTAGGTAATCTAATGGCTGACAAAAAATCACTAGGCAATCTAATGGCTGACAAAAAATCACTAGCTAATCTAATGGCTGACAAAAAAATCACTAGGTAATCTAATGGCTAACAAAAAAATCACTAGGTAATCTAATGGCTGACAAAAAAATCACTAGGCAATTTAATGGCTGACAAAAAATCACTATGCAATCTAATGGCTGACAAAAAATCACTATGCAATTTAATGGCTGACAAAAAATCACTAGGCAATTTAATGGCTGACAAAAAATCACTATGCAATCTAATTGCTGACAAAAATCACTATGCAATTTAATGGCTGACAAAAAATCACTAGGCAATTTAATGGCTGACAAAAAATCACTATGCAATCTAATGGCTGACAAAAAAAATCACTAGGTAATCTAATGGCTGACAAAAAAATCACTAGGTAATCTAATGGCTGACAAAAAATCACTAGGCAATTTAATGGCTGACAAAAAATCACTATGCAATCTAATGGCTGACAAAAAATCACTAGGTAATCTAATGGCTGACAAAAAATCACAAGGCAATTTAATGGCTGACAAAAAATCACTATGCAATCTAATGGCTGACAAAAAATCACTAGGCAATTTAATGGCTGACAATAAATCTCTAGGTAATCTAATGGCTGACAAAAAATCACTAGGTATCTAATGGCTGACAAAAAATCACTAGGCAATTTTATGGCTGACAAAAAATCTCTAGGTAATCTAATGGCTGACAAAAAATCACTAGGTAATCTAATGGCTGACAAAAAATCACTAGGCAATTTAATGGCTGACAAAAAATCACTATGCAATCTAATGGCTGACAAAAAATCACTATGCAATTTAATGGCTGACAAAAAATCTCTAGGTAATCTAATGGCTGACAAAAATCACTAGGTAATCTAATGGCTGACAAAAATCACTATGCAATTTAATGGCTGACAAAAAATCTCTAGGTAATCTAATGGCTGACAAAAAATCACTAGGTAATCTAATGGCTGACAAAAAATCTCTATGCAATCTAATGGCTGACAAAACTAATCACTAGACAATCTAATGGCTGACAAAAAATCACTAGGCAATCTAATGGCTGACAAAACAAATCACTAGGCAATCTAATGGCTGACAAAAAATCACTAGGCAATCTAATGGCTGACAAAACAAATCACTTAAAATTAAGGCTAGACAATCGAAAGTAGAGAATTTTAAAAAATATCGGCGAAAAAAGGGACCCCCCCCCTGTAAAAAAAGTGCCCAGTTTAAGGTGAAGATATTAATGTTTTTAGCCAATTTTTCGATATTTGTCGTATAAAAGGTCGAACTTCCAAACTTCAAAATCCGTCACCTTTGTCGAAAGTTTTAGGCACCCATGCAAACATACATACATACATACATACATTCATACATACATACATACATACATACATACATACATACATACATACGCTTATATATTGGTAGGTTCAGTTTTATATATATATATATATATATATATATATATAGATTTAAAAAATATTAGTGGGAATGAGTTAGGGGAAAGGTGCTATCTAGGAATGGTCATGTAGGAAGATGTGGATGGAAAGTGGAGGTCTTGTACTCGGGCAAGCGGCCAGAGTATCATATTAATGTTTTCTGGACTAAAACAGATACAAGTAGTAATAAATTGTATAGACAAGGTGCCTTCAATAAGTTTCCAGACTTTTTTGTACAGCTAAATGGCTGTACAAAAAAGTCTGGAAACTTATTGTAGACTTTTGAAAATTTAGTATATTATTGCTATACATCTGGGGAGATGACTAGGCCTATGACAACAGAACATTATTTTCATTGTTTTGACTCTCGAGTATATCTCTGACACAGTGACCTGCAATGAAAACTGGATTTACTACTATTACCCAGAGACCAAGTGGAAGTATAATGGCTCTCCCAGACCCAATAAGGTCAAACAAATCAAATCCACATAGAAACTTATGATGATCCCCCTTTTTTTTTGCAGCACGATTATGATCTACATGCACTGGGTTCCCAACGGACGGACGGTCAACAAGGAATATCATATTGAGGTTTTAAAGGAGTTCAGGAAGAGATCTCGTAGAAAGAGGCCAGCAAATAGCGTCAATGGCATTTCCATCAGGACAATACACCAGTCCATAACCCCATCCTTGTCACAGACATTTTTCAGTCGCCTACACTAAGAATTGAACCTTCAACTTTTAGGAAAAGGTCACTTTTTTACAATTGAGTATTTAAGTACTCTAACCACTGTGCCGCAGGTCTTTGCAATACAACAGCGAATTAATATTTAATTAATTGGAATTCTTTTTGAGATGAGTAATTTGTATTATTTATTAATTTTATTTATTGCAGACTATCATCCTCATCTTCTTGTTTTTGTTTAACAACGTTTCGCCCGACTATTCCTCCGGCCTTCATCAGGTGGTTAACTGTAATGGGATAGGAACGTCGAATTTCTCAACTGCATCCTCAGCAATTAATGCTTTCCATAGCTGTTGTTGTCTCACCAAGTTTTGGCCAACTTAGTCTCTGGCCAGCTTTTTTTTTTTACACAGGAATCATCATTTATCAAGGCCCGGAGGCCACTCGAGGATGTGTTAATGGGTCTACATTAGTCAATGTTATTATAGCGTAGTAAACGTAAGTAGTGGAAACTTTGTAAATTGGATTACTTAGGGGTCAGTTCAAGAACTTGTTTACATTGGACTTGAAGACAATCAGATTGTAATCAGCTGGAAAGCAGGCAATCGGAAGAGAGTTCCACAGCCGTGTAGTTCTAAGAAAGAAGCTTTGTTTATGGAATCTACATTTAGGTTTAGGCACAGATAAAGAGTGTGAGAAATTATTGATAGTGTTTTTTTTTACTAGACGAGTGTTTTTCGTGAAAGTTTGGTGAAGGGGGACCATAGATTGACGCTCAGCTGAGCACATTGGGTAGGATTGAAACCGCTATCTTCAGACAATGCTCACCTGGAACCGTAGAGATTCAACGCCTCTATCCACTGCGCCCCGACACGTCGTTAAACAACAACTACAAGATGAGGATAATAGTTCGCAATAATAAATAAATGGATAAATAACTGCGAATTACTTAGGATTCTCTATCCGGTCATGGCTGACGGAACAAGAGGATGCTACCCCCGTGAAGTAAATAAGTTGTTTTGTTCGAAATTCCATACAAATTCCCGAGTTCAACAAGATACACTTGAAGAAGGTCGGAGTTTACATCGACCGAAACGTTGTGAAAATAACACTCAAGATGAGAACATTAGTCGGATGAATCAAAATGAAAGAAAGTTTGAGGAGTTTTCAAAGTAAATTTATTTTTTGATTCTTATTTTCACATAACTATGATAATGCTCTTTCAATGATATTAAACATATTTCGATTGTATTGGGAATTAATATATAGATTAGTTTATAATATCTGAAGAGGAGAGGATGCATATTTTTCTACTTACGAAAAGGAAAATTTGATTCGAAGAAAAATGAAAATTAGAATGGTTTGGGAAGATTTCTTTTCTTTTGTATTAAGATAGATAGATAGATAGATAGATAGGGAGGGAGAGAGAGAGATACAGATAGACAGAATAAAATAGAGATACAGAATAAAATAGACATACAGATAGACAGAAAGAGAGAGAGAAAGATAGAGAGATACAGAAAGACAGAGAGATAGATAGAGATATACAGATAGACAGAGAGAGAGAGAGAGAGAGAGAGAGAGGGGGGGGAGAGGGAAAGACAGATAGAGAGATACAGATAGACAGAATAAAATAGAGATACAGAATAAAATAGACATACAGATAGACAGAGAGAGAGAGAGAGAGAGAGAGAGAGAGAGAGAGAGAGAGAGAGAGAGAGAAAGATAGACAGATACAGAAAGACAGAGAGATAGATAGAGAGATACAGATAGACAGAGAGAGAGAGAGGGAGAGGGAAAGACAGATAGAGAGATACAGATAGACAGAAGGAGAGAGATAGAGAGATACAGAACGAGAGAGAGAGAGAGAGAGAGAGAGAGAGAGATCGCCAGAAACACGGGAAAAAAAATCAAATTGTTTGAACGAAAATGAGAATATGGATATAGATTATAAATGTCTTAGTTTTGGAAAGGAAATGTTTTATGTTCGAACCGTGCCCGGAGCGCCCGTGTTACTCCCCTTTCTACAAATAGCAAAATGCAGGTGAAAACAGGTGCCCGCTTTTCTCCACATGCATCTTCATTTTGTTATTTTTCCTTGCCCCCCCCTCCCTCTCCTTTTTTTTTCAAATATTCACTTGCCATGTTATCTCGCCCCCCCCCCCAGCGAATAAGCTATTCATCGCGTTATTCTGTGAAGATTACGCATTTACTTTTTACCTATGGAAACGGGCACATGCGGACGGGAGGAGAGGGAGGAGGGAGAACATAGAGTAGAGCAGGATAAACGGTGGTGGATGGCGACGCGCGCGGACGTGGTGACAGACGACACAAAATCAAACGTAATATGAATACACTAGCAAACGTGCAAGCACATTCAAACACCTACCGAACCGGTAGCTGTATCAGAATTTTTGTAGGAATTTTTGACACCCCTAACACGAAACTGCGAATAAAATATAAAAATCTCGTAATTTCTCTGTTAAAAGTGGGTTATTTATTTTCTTTATGGATTATACTTCCAAAATAAACTATGACAGTTGTTTTAAAAGTAATTGAAATATTTTTTTTTTTTAAAACAGTAATGAATTTTCCGAACTCAATATTTTTCAATTTTTAAACTTTAAAAATCTATCAAAATTTTTCTACTGATTCTATTTTTACGATATTTTCAGGGTCAATGTGAAATTTTATGTTCTTTCCAAGAAACCGAATATAATATTTTAGACAAACGTTTTTTTTTTTTTAAATTCACGCCCCCCATTTGTGTAAGTGTCACACATTTTCAAGTTTCTCTTAAAAAGTAAATAATTAATTTATGTTGAATAGTTTTATATATCACAAATTGAAGAGAAAAGGTCAATGAATAATATATTCAAATTTAAAACAAAAAAAAAATCCGTTTTTTAGAAATTTACCTGTAAAGTCCGAAGTTTAAAACCTTTTTTAAAAAAAACACACACATTGTTTTTTTTGTGTTTTTTTTATAATGAAACCTTGGTCCTTGCTCCTTTAATTGAAAAAAAAATTTAGGGCTTGAATTACATTTTTCGAGGAGTTATAAGCTTGGAAAGACAGGGGGTCGAATAATTCACGCCTCTCATTTTGAAATGTCTATTAAAAAGTAAATAATTAATTTATGTTGAATAGTTTTATATATCACAAATTGAAGAGAAAAGGCCAATAAATAATATATTCAAATTTAAAACAAAAAAAAATCCGTTTTTTAGAAATTTACCTGTAAAGTCCGAAGTTTAAAACCTTTTTTTAAAAAAAAAGCACATTGTTTTTTTTGTTTTTAATAAAACCTTGGTCCTTGCTCCTTTAATTGAAAAAAAAATTAGGGCTTGAATTACATTTTTCGAGGAGTTATAAGCTTGGAAAGATGGGGTGGAATTATTCACTATTTTCACGAAATTTCTGACACCGCTACCGAACCGGTGCCGTAAAAATAAAAAAATAAAAAAATTTTAAATGACGGCATATTTTTAGAAATTACTTTTGAAATCATCTACAAATTTCATAATTGCACTTACTTGGAAATAATGACAAACAAACAAAAACAAAACAAATGAAAACACTGTATTGCGCACAAACAACATTGATACGGTTTTGGATTATACATTATTCATTACGCGAAAGAGCAGGACACAAAATGTTTTAAATAATAATAATAATAGAATAACAATAACAAAGACTTTCGCTGGCGAGGACTACTATTGACCGTAACCAGTTATACAGTCCTTTTGAAATTTTCATTTCTATTTTTCTCGTTATGTACTGAATATTTGTTAATGAACCTATATGAAATATGTTCCTTATTGAATTTTAAAGATTTCCTATTCTAAAAGAAGGTAAAAAAGATTTAATCTAAAAAAGATTTTCTAATTATTCAGACCTGTATTACAAAGAGGGAGTTGCAAAAAAACTGAGTTGTAGTGTGAGGAGAAATATAAGGTGAAACAGAAAGAATATTCAGACCTGTAATAATACAAAGAGGGTGTTGCAACAATGAGTTGTGGCGTGAGGAGAAATACAAACTGAAACAGAGAATATTCAGACCTGTAATAATACAAAGAGGGGGTTGCAAAAATGAGTTGTCGTGTGAGGAGAAATACAAACTGAAACAGAGAATATTCAGACCTGTAATAATACAAAGAGGGGGTTGCAAAAATGAGTTGTGGTGAGAGGAGAAATACAAACTGAAATAGAGAGAAGGAGAGTTTTAAAATATAATCTTAAAAAGATAAGATACAAGTTAGAAAAGCATTTCATCTAAGGCATGAAAATTGTTAAACAAAATGTTTTTACAATAGGCTTTAAAAATAAAGGTACAAGATTCAATTTGAAATTTATTTATCTTCAAGGTTCACTTTTATAAATTTGTCAAAGTAAGGTATAAAAATTTAATTTAAATTGAATCAAAAAATTACCTTGGATTTATTTTATGTGATGTACATTTTGGTGCATTTTAAAAACATTATCTTTCATCTAGCAATTAATGATATAGATATAAAATTTTCAATGATTTTTTTAAAAGTGCAACAGAATGTACATGAAGTGAACAGATATTTCGCCATGGGGCGTCCCTGATGAGATCCCTGATGGCTTCCCAGTCAGCCTTTTTTATAATATCTCTACCGCTCTCCCTCGACCCAGGACTGTACCCTAATAAACAAAGTCTCTGACAGCATAGATGCAGCACTTTCCCTCGACACTAGCGCACAAGTGCATGTATTTGGTGACTTTAATGTCCCCCACAGCAACTGGCTTGGATTTTCTATTCACACAGACGCGGCTGGTATGACTACACATAACTTCTCTATATCTCATTCCCTATCACAGATGGTTACGTTTCCAACCCGCATCACCTCTAGATCTGTTTCTGACCACAGTTCCCGATGACTGTGTAACTAATACCCACAGCCCACTTGAGAACGCCGATCATGCAGTGGTAATGGTTGAAATAGCCCTAAACTTTAGAGCCAAAAACTGAAGAGCCACTGCTCAAAACAACGAGATATTATATATATATATATATATATATATATATATATATATTTATTTATTTATTTATTTATTATTTGAAATTTCTTAAATCTACGTACACGCGTGTTTCAGCGCACTACCCCTCTTCCACGTACCTTGACTGTTATAGGATTCGAACCTCGGATCTTATGTATTTCAGTCCAGCGTCTTAATCCGTAACTCTATGATGCCATAGACATAATAAATAAATAAATAAATAAATAAATAAATAAATACGTCCAAATAAAAGATGGGCGACTTAAAAAAAACAAAAAAAAAACAAAGAAAACACTGGATCTCCGAGATGAAGACGTTAACCTTAATATCGTTTAAAAAATCATCAATAAAGACTATATATATATATATATATATATATATATATATATATATATATATATATATATATATATATATTAGCGGGGGTGCCCGGCGTTGCCCGTGTGTGTGTGGGTGATGTAGTAAGGATCCCCCCCCCAAAAAAAAAAGTAGTAGTAGCGGAGGGGGTGGGAAGGGGAATCAAAACAACAGTAGGCAGCCTGGGTGGAAAGAGGTGTTGTTAAACAAAAAAGCGGTGGTAGGCAGGCAGGCTATCACCCGTAACACGATGGATGTAGATGCCCGGTGTTGCCCGGGTGTATGTAAGTGGTATAGTAAGGAACCTGGGGGGGGTAAAAAGTGGTATTAGCGGGTGGGGTAGGGAGTAGGCTACTCGGATGGAGAGAGGTTTAAAAAAAGTGGTAGTAGGCAGGCAGGTTCTAACCCGTAACACGAAGAAGAAGAAAACGTGACGTCTTTGGCGATGTCTCCATGACGCAACCGGAAGTCCCGAGCGTTAAAATTAAGCGTAGTTAATCCAACCGAAACGATACCTTTGCGAAAATGTCGACACAAAAACTGACTCTCCTTGTAAAAAAATGCCCAGTTGAGGGTGAAGGAATTAATGTTTGGGGCCACATTTTCGATATTTGTCGTCCGAAAAATCGAGCTTGAAAACGATACTGATCTGGTCAGCATCTGTCGTGTGTGTTGAAAGTTTTTGGCAGACACACGAACACAGATTTTGCCTCGTATCTATATATATATAAAACCGAAAATGTATGTATGTATGTGTGTTTGTATGTTTGTTATAAACTTTCGACAGACGAAACAAAAATTCACAAATTAAGTCTCATATGAAAGCCCAATCGTTCGCCCGACAAATATCGAACAATTGGCCAAAAACAGGGGTCAGCAAAAACCGTTCTCTCATGACGCATTCGCTTCTACGCATGCGTCATACGACGTCGTAACCTGATTTAGTTTAAAGATAAAAAATGGCTTAATTTCGTGTACGTTGTGTTAGGTCAGTTGGTTAGAGCGCTGGGTTATTATTTTTTCGATTTTTTAAATTTTAATATTGAAGCAGGGTTATTTAAGCCATTTTTCACGTAACGTTTGTTTTTCTGTTTTTTGTTTTTACTTCGCTTATTCTTAGGTTTTCATTAACACCTCCCACCCCCCGATCGACCACACACCCCCAAAATCACCCGGGCAACGTCGGGTACCCACCGATTTTTTAAATTTTAATATCGAAACAGGATTATTTAAGCAATTTTCACGTGTTTTTTTTTTTATTTTTCAGATTTTTTAAAGAAGTTTTAACGTTCGTTTTTCTGTTTTGTTTTTGTTTTTCCGATTTTAACATTTAACATCGTTCGTTTGCCTTACGTTATTTATTTTTGTTTCGATTTTTTTAATTTTTATTTAATATTTTATTTTAATATTTATTCTTATGCTTTTATTACCCCTCCCCCTTCCCCAACACCCGGGTACCCCCCGTTTTATTTTTCAGATTTTTTAAAGTAGTTTTAACGTTCGTTTTTCTGTTTTCTTTTTTTGTTTTTTTTTTTACTTCGCTTATTCTTATGTTTTGATTTAGACCCACCACCCCCGCCCGAGCATAACACACCTCCAAACACTCGGGCACGCCGGGTACCCCTCCCCCGCCTAGTACTTTCATAAATCAGAGTCCATTTTCTGTAGGTTGTTTTTGAACCCAGTCAACGACGAGTACTTTTACTAGTATATATATATATATATATATATATATATATATATATATATATATATATATATATATATATATATATATATATAGTAAGTTATAAAAAATATATGGCGATAAAGCTACACTGAATATTCCGCGTTTCATCCACTCTAGGACTCTCCAGGCTTAGGCGCATATATTTTATAACTTACTAACTAGCTCCACCTACGTATTGAGCACTTTTGAAGTAAATACTTAAAGTTTACGCATGAATTTATACTTTCGTATATTAATTTTATGTGAGTAAATGAAGTAGTTATATATATCTATAATATAAAGCTGAATGTGTGTGTGTGTGTGTGTGCGCGCACGCGCGCACGCGCGAGCGCGTGTGTCTGGTCACGAATAGGCTCCTATAAGGTTGACTATTTTAAAAAACTGATTACATATAATGATAGAAGATGTATCGAGACACAGGAATGGGTATGTTTGATCTGTCAGAACGGTGGTTCATTAAAATTGTGAGGTCTGCGTTCGCGCCTTGTCCACAAAGTATGGAATTAAAAATTAAAAAAAAAAAAAACGTTTACAAGTGTTTTTGATATAGATGTACATAATAATACTTTGATAAGTATGTTTTAACTTAAATAGGGATGGTATAATAAAATTATGGGGTCTGCGTTCGCGCCTGACCTCCATAGAATGGAAATAGGCACAAACTTTAATAAAGACTTTTCATATATATTTGCGTAAGTATACTTTGATAATTATGTTTCAGTTTGAAGAAAAATGGTATAATAAAATTATGGGGTGTTCGTTCGCACCTGACCTCCATAGAATGGAAATATGTCACAAAGTTTAACAAGGTTTTTTTAATATAGATCCACAGAATATTGTGATAAGTGTTTCAGTGTGAACAGGTATGGTATAATAAATTATAGGGTTTATCTATTTTATTTTTACTTTCATCATATTTTGCTTTGGTTGTGATACCCCGAAATTCGAAGCTATCTCTTTACAACCTTTCCTTTTCATAATCTATCATACTTTCATAAATCAGAGTCCATTTTCTGTAGGCTGTTTTTGAACCCAGTCAACGACGGGTACTTTTTGCTTGTATATATATATATATATATATATATATATATATATATATATATATATATATATATATTGCATTGGCTCGACAACTAAAGCTTACTTTTTTAATTAGGATACACCTAAAAAATAAGCAACTTAATTGAAATTATTTTATATTAAAAAAGCTACTGAGGATGAACTCGTCCAGAAGAATTAGTTATCAATCGTTGAACATTTCAATTTTATAAGCAAAACTATTTGCCATCGAAAAGACAACACCTATTCAAACGAATAATATACACGGTACAAAAAACGAAAAGCCCTCACTTTTTAAGTTAAAATATAATTTCTTTAATTTACTTCATTTAAAAGGACACGTTTTTTCTTAGAAAAATATAAATACAACCGTTTTATTCTAATTTGTGTAACAAAACGGGTGATTTCGTTAATGACATATGACCCTACTATCTCAAACTATTTCAACATGATCAATGGTGACGATATGAGCTTTCACAATTATTCTCTGGTCGATTAGGGTGATTTTAAAACGTGGGGTAGGGGAAAACCCGAACCTAACACTCGTACTAGAAAACCTTCAAAGGGTTCGATATAATTAACATATATAACATGTAGGTTAAACATTATATAGACTTCAAAGATAAAGGTCGATTCAAATTAAGTGCGATCTACTTAAAAAATCATGCTCAAATTGAGAATTATATTACGTTCTAATGAAAGCATACATTTAGAGTTTGCGACTATATCACGTGGTTCTCATCTGCTCACCAAAGTTAAGCAGGGTCGTGTCTGATCAACACTTTAAATAGTGTCTATTTGGGAACAGCAGGTGCAATATGTTTTAAAATGAACACACTCGTAGTCGCTTTCTCTAATTCCTTTGGGACAGGTATGAATCCATTTCTTCCTCCATTACTTATAGGTCAAATAGTATAGTATTTATTTACCTCCGTTCAGGGCGGTTATACACAAGGTCAGGTGTGAGTTCGATGAATGTGTTTATGTGGAACGAACTGGATTCGAACTTGGCACATCCAGGTTTTCAGTCCGTGTCGTTAACCACTTAGCCATCGTGAATAGACTCAAAAGTCTCTGTAGTATAACTCGTCTCGGGTGGAAAACTTTGAAACAATACTAGTCTTTCACTGCTTATCTCAACTCTGCTAACGGTCGTCACAGAATTCGTCCTGCCAATGGACTTAAGTAATGCCAAATGAGGAAACGGGGCGATAAGGCACCGCATGATTTTCTCCGGGGGGGGGGGCTGTCATTCACAAATCGGAGGAAAGAAAACTATATGTTGGTTACAACATTCGCATGATCAAGGCGCTGCCAAAAAGATATAAATACATTAAAAGAGAAATGTAGTTTCTTTGAAGCATTGCTATAAAAGCGAAAATATATGTATGTATGTGTGTGTGTTTGTATGTCTGTTAAAAACTTTCGACAGACGGAACAAAAATTCACAAATTTGGTCTCATATGAAAGCCCAATCGTTCGCCCGACAAATATCGAAAAATTAGCCAAAACGGTAATTTTTTCACCCTGAAATCAGCACTTTTCTACATGGGAGTCAGCAAAAACCGTCCTCTCATGACGAATTCGCTTCTACGCATGCGTCATACGACGTCGTAACCTGATTTAGTTTAAAGATGAAAAAAATGACCTAATTCCGTGTACGTCGTGTTCGGTCAGTTGGTTGGAGCGCTGGGTCATTATCTGAACGTTTTGGGCTCGAATCGTGGTGTGAGATGTCTTTTTCTTTTCGATTTTTTAAATTTTAATATTGAAGCAGAGTTATTTAAGCAATTTTCACGTAACGCTTGTTTTTCTTTTCTTTTTACTTCACTTATTTAGGTTTTCATTAACACCCCCCAACCCCGACCGACCACACACACCCAAAAACACCCGACCAACGCCAGGTACCCACCGATTTTTTAAATTTTAATATCGAAACAGGATTATTTAAGCTATTTTTCACGTGTTTTATTTTTTTTTTGGGGGGGGGTATTTTAAAGATTTTTTTAAGTAGTTTTAACGTTTGTTTTTCTGTGTTCTTTTTTGTTTTTGTTTTCCCGATTTTTACATTTAACATCGTTCGTTTGCCTTACGTTAGTTTTTTTGTCTTTTTTTCGATTTTTTAAATTTTTATTTAATATTTAAAAATATTTACTTCGGTTATTCTTATGTTTTGATCATCCCCCCCCCACCGCCCGAGTACCCCCGCTTTATTTTTAACGTTCGTTTTTCTGTTTTCTTTTTGTGTTTTTTAGTTTAGCTTTTTTTACTTCGCTTATTCTTATGTTTTGATTAACACCCCCAGCCCCGCCCGAGCACACACACCTCCAAACACTCGAGCAACGCCGGGACCCCCCCCCCGCTAGTATATATAGAAAAGTCAAAGTCGTGTTTCACGTGATATTTGTGTAATTTAATTTTCAAATAAAATATGTATGAAATACGTTTGTAAGCTAAATTAGAATGAATCGTTTATTTTACACTAACGGGGGTACCCGGCGTTACCCGGGTGATTGGAGGTGTGTGTGGTGTTAAATAAAAAAGAAACCGTGAGGGCGGGGGGTTAAAAGTTGGTAGGATCGAACCGAAGCCCTGAGGCGAAGTTTGAAAAAAAAATCGGCCAGCCAGAATAAAGTTACTGAAAGATGTTTGAATTTATTTAAGTAAGAACCAAATTGACAGGTGCGCGCACGGAAGTCGTCGAGCGTTACGACGACGACGACCGTCAATGACCAGGTTTGTTTGTTATAAGCTAAGTAAAAAAAGAAAACAACGTTAAAACTTAAGCGGGAGGTAATCAAAACATTGAAAAAACACAAAAAACTAACGTAAGGCAAACGAACGATGTTAAATGTAAAACTCGAAAAAAAAAAAGCAAACAGAAAAACGAACACGTGAAAAATGGCTTAAATAAGCCTGTTTCGATATTAAAATTTAAAAAGTCCGTGGGTACCCGGGTGTTTTTGGGTGTGTGGTCGGGGTGGATAAGCGAAAACAAAAACCAAGAAAAACGAACGTTACGTGGAAAATGGCTTAAATAACACTGGTTCAATATTTAAATTTAAAAAATCGAAAAAAAA
Source organism: Euprymna scolopes (assembly GCF_053919585.1). Classification (NCBI taxonomy): domain Eukaryota; kingdom Metazoa; phylum Mollusca; class Cephalopoda; order Sepiida; family Sepiolidae; genus Euprymna; species Euprymna scolopes. Next base: position 121,961,636 of record NC_136498.1, on the reverse strand, counting down.
AAAAGACATCTCACACCACGATTCGAACCCAAAACTTTTAGATAACGAGCCAACGCGCTAACCAACTAAGCTAACACAACCCACATGAAATATATTCAGTTTTTCAACTATTTAAAGTAAATCAGGTCATCTGACGCATGCGTAGAACCGGTCGTCGTCACGAGAGGACCGTTTTTGTTGACCCCCCTGTCGAAAATTGTCGATTTCGGGGGGGGGGGAGAATGAACGTTTTTGGCCAATTTTTCGATATTTTTCGAGCGGAGGATGGAACTTTGATATGATATTGAGTCTGTGTCTGTCGAAAGTTTTTAGCAGACACACAAACACACATACAAACTTACATATATACATACATACATTTTCGCTTTTATTTATTTTACATAACATTGCGTTGTAATTTGGCTTCTAAACGCATTTCATGCGTATTTTATTTTGATATATATATACATATATATATATATATATATATATATATATATATATATATATATATATATATAGAGAGAGAGAGAGAGAGAGAGAGAGAGAGAGAGTTAAAATTAAATTATACAAATTATGATTTACAATATTTATTGTTCAGAAAACAAATACAAGTTAATTATTGCCTTATTCCATGGAGTTTCAAAAATTTGTTTTCCTTCAGAGGAAAATGATTAGCAAATTATTATTTTTTCATAAACTAGCTGTAATTTTGCTGGTTAGCACAAAAATTGAAACCTTCGATGTTTAAAAGAAAGTAATGTTTGAAAGATTCAAAATATACACAGCCGCAAAAAATATTCAAATGTATTTAGACGATAACAAAATCAAATCATTGACTTTGGTTGAAAAGCCATAAATCTATTGCTGGTTTGATCACTATTGACTGCCTTAATATCGTAACATTGTGCCTGTATTTGGTATTAAAGTTGTTAATTCCCCTCGATTCTCGTGGCGATTGATGGTGGTCTTGAGAGAACGTTCCTACTAAAACTAGGTGACTGGTTCGAATCTTCCCACCAGTAGCAATGTTAAGAACGGCGTTCGGAATAAACATCCCTCAACCTCCCCTATATTAAGAACGGGTTTCGGAATAAACATACTTTAGAGGTTGGACAACCAGTCCACGTTCACCGACGGTTTTGAACTTTATCCAGGATAAGGCGCGCCGAGCAGTTTTCATCATTTGCTCGAAAATATCTTTTCGGCCTCCACTTATGTTTTTAAATACGTTCCACCGGTTTTGAGGTTTTCAATGTAAAAATCGTCCCCAGGCCACAAGGTCATGAACGTAATAATATTCATTCTTTTACAAAATAAATTTAACGAATATAAAGTCTTCTAACCGCGACTACCAACTTTAAACAAATTCTCTTTTTTTTTTTTTTTTTTTTTTTTCGAAAACGGGGTAAAAGAAAAATAGTTCTAAGATTATTGCCACAGTAAAAAAAAAAATTCTATTTCCGCACGTGTAGGTGTGTGAAGAATTAATTACAAGCAGGAAAAAAGTTTTACAATGTTCCAGCATTATTGAAGTTAGTCGTTTGCAAATTTATCTTTCTTTTTCCCCAAAACTAAAATTACATATAGATAGTCTTATTAAGTTATCTCTAAATATAAAAGCGAAAATGTGTGTATGTATGTATTTATGTATGTATGTATGTTCGCTTTTTGTGTATGTCTGTAAAAGGCTTTTTTTCGCTGGACTTCTCGGTCGTCTCATTCCTTCTTAAAACTTTTTATATCACGTCTAAATGATAATATGTAAGAGTTACGAACGGGGGTGGCCCCTCTATTTAATTTGCATGACTTTCACGCGCTATTTTTTCCAGATTTTTAAAGCGTCCCGTGTATCTTTCGCTTTTTAGTATAAAACAAGCTAAAACTGGCTTGCAGCCGCGTCATGTTTCAAGGTCAAACATCACGCGACTTAAGTTTCTCGTTCCTGTTAATTTCATTTTATAAACGATAAATTAAGTTGCCGAGATGGCTAGGTACCAGGGGTTTTTTTTTTCATTTCGTTTCCACCTCCACGTCAAAGGTTCGGGTTTCAAGCTTACTTTCCTACTAAAACTTTTTTTTCTTTTACACCTACAAACATCCGGCCAAAGTTTTTTTTTTAAAACAGGGTTGTTTTGATCACCCGCCCCCAACATGAAATGTGATAATTTTGTAGCTTAATCCTTAAGTCAACCTTTTTTTGCTTAAAACCTATTGGTATATGAAAATTTACTGAATTACACGAACTCAGTATATTACATATAAGTCTATTATATATATTATATACGTATATATTATGTATATATGTTATATATGTATATATAATGTGTATACAATATACAGTTGTGCGCAAAAGTATTCGACCCCTACCAAAATTGTCTTATTTCTTTGAATGGATACTTCAATAATCTTTAAAACCTTCTTTAACGACTAAGTTCGAATAAACTGTATAGTTTTCAACAAAAAATAATAAAAAGTAACTAGTGCTTGATAATATAAATAAATTTATTTACAAAAATAAAAATCTGGACGTTGCAAAAGTATTCGACCCCTTTCCATTAATACTTGGTTGAAGGTCCTTTGACCTTGATTACTGCAAGTAAACGTTTCCTATAACATCTAACGAGACTTCTACATCTGTCCATTGGAATTTTAAGCCACTCTTCTTGACAATACTGTTTTAATTCAATCAAATTAGATGGTTTTCTTTTATGTACCGCAATTTTTAAATCATGCCATAAGTGCTCAATCGGATTTAGGTCTGGAGATAGGAAGACCATTCTGGAACTTTCACCTTATTATTCTTTAACCATGCCTTAGTGCTCTTTGAAGTGTGTTTAGGATCGTTGTCCTGTTGAAAGGTATACCTCCTTCTGTGCCCCAACTGGTTTGCAGACGAAACAAGATTTTCTTTCAGTATGGACTGATATTTTACTGAATCCATTCTTCCATCGATTATGGTTAATCTTCCAGTTCCATTTATACTGAAACAGCCCCACACCATGATTGATCCACCTCCATGCTTAACGGTTGGAACGGTATTCTTCACATTATAAGCAGTATTTTCTTTTCGCCAAACATAGCGTTGCTGGTTGCGTCCAAATAGTTCCACTTTCGTTTCGTCTGACCAAATTATATTATTCCAGTAATCAATAGGCATTTCTAGGAACTTTTTTGCAAAATTAAATCGAGCCTTTTGAAAGTAAGGGCTTCCTTCTGGCAATACGTTCATGCAATCCGGCACGATTTAATGCCCTACGAATAGTTGAGAAGTGTACATCTGAGCCAGCATTCTTCAAATCGTTCTGCACGTCCTTTAGGTTAGATTTAGAGTCTATTGAAACTTGTCTAACAATTTGCCTAGCCCCACGTGTCGTAATTTTTCTTGGACGACCTGATCTTGGAAGACTTGATACAATCCCTTTTACTTTCCATTTTTTGATAATATGGACATAATAGTCGACCGTGGTATAGAAAAACGTTTGGAAAGTTTTTTATAACCTTCTCCAGACTGGTAGGCATCGATTACTTTCTTTTTAATGTCTTCAGAGTACTCTTTGTTCTTTGTCATAATTACAGATTTGTTGACATTGAAAAAGAATTTTTTTTTACTTGAAACAATTATTCAATCATTCAATATGGCATTGAAGTTCAATTTGAACTGATTTTAGATTCAGTAGAGTCATAAATATTATTTATAGGAAATAAATACAAGGTCAAACTAAAATAATAAACTTAATGACGCGTTTATTTAAACTTTAAATTAAAGGGGTCGAATATTTTTGCAACATCCATATTTATATTTTTTGTAAATAAATTGATATATATTATTAATCTCGAATTAATTTTCCTCATTTATTGTTGAAAAATATATAATTTATTCATAATTAGCCGTTAAAAGGCGTTATGAAGATTTTTGAAGTATAGATTCAACGAAACAAGAAAATTTAGACAGGGGTCGAATATTTTTGCGCACAACTGTATATTATATATGTATATATTATATATATTATATACGTATAATAATATATATATATATATATATATATATATATATATTTCAGAATAATGAAATGAAATATATCTACTGATATGCAAATCCAGTGTTTGTAGGTGTGTGTTGAGCAAAAAAAAAAGATACCATAATACTTAAAGTTAAATTCAAATTTTGATATATCTTTTAATTTAAATACGAAAACAAAAACAATTGGGACGCTGAAAATGTACAAAGTAAAACAATACGTTTTATTGTCGCGTTGATTATTTATTTGTAACGCAAATTAAAGAAAACATATTTTCTGGGTTATTTATTTTTGTTGGTAGTGTAGAAGAAAATACATCAACGTTTTTTAAGAAAGGTGTATTAAAAATGGCGAATAAATTAAAAAAAAGAAGGCGGTTGGTAAATCTCCGTTGTAAAATGCTCTTATGATTGTCAACGGGTTAAAGTAGATTTATTTGTAAGAAAATTCCGTTAAAATAACTGAAACTTAATACGGAAATGAACGATGTAAAAAAAATGCAGAAATACTAACAATTGTTTATTTGGGTAATTTAAATGCGAAAAAAAAACCCCATTGGGACGCTGAAAACGAACACAGTAAAACAATAGGTTTTATTGTCTCGTTGAGTATTTATTTATGTACGCATGCGCAACCGGGAGTTATAAACTAGATGTTAAATTACAACACCCGTTACAAGGTCATTTGAGTTTTATAATTATATAGATTATATTGGACACAATATATAGTTATGATTTAAAAAGTTAAAAAAAAAAATGACTCATGCGCCACAACCGAGAATCGAAATCAAAACGTTTAACTTACGATTTATTTTTTCTTTTGCTGTATAGTACTGAGCTATGAAGACATGTTTGCTGCAAGGCTAATAATTAAAGCATGAACTAATTGCTATTACGTTACGCATGCATATTTGTAATGCCGTCGTTCGACCTTCACTTGGGAAAGTCCATTTCTTTGATTTTCACACTTTTGTACCGATTTCCCCGGCCTAAAACAGAAATGCAATGTTTCACATTGATTCATTACCTTATATATTAAGTTTTATGTCTGTAGACCAAAAACTGTAGGAGGAGTTTGGTAGGCCAAACTTTTAAACAAATATATATATATATATATATATATATATATATATATATATATATATATATATATATAAGGATGGAATATTGCTGCCATATCTGGGCAGGAGCTGCTAAAAACAGCCTATCCTGCCTTGACAGAGTACAAAATAGACTTCGTGGCTTAGTGGGGGGATGCCCTTTTCTCTACCCTGCAACCTCTCTCCCACAGAAGAGACATTGCGAGCCTATCCTCGTTTTATCGTTATTTCCATGGTAGGTGCTCGTCTGAACTCCAATCTCTGGTTCCCCCTCGCCAATCTTTTACGATAAACACCCGTCTAGCTGAATCCACTGTCAAAAATTTTCCCTACTCTTTATCTGTGCCTAAATCAAAACGTAGATTCCATGAACTAAGCTTCTTTCTTAGAACTGCACGCCTGTGGAACTCTGTTCCGTCTGCCTGCTTCCCACCTGACTACAACCTGGATGTGTTCAAGTCCAACGTTAACAAATTCCTAATGAACCGCCTTCTTAAGTTAACACTTCATTAAATCTCCACACTAACGTACTGTACTTGCAATAACCCCTATCCCTGAGTGGCTTCCGGGCCTTGATAAGTGGTGACCACCGTGTAAAAAAACATATATATATGTATATGCATGCGTAAGTATATTGTGTATTTATTAATCTATATTACAATTACCAAATCGTTTACTCTTATGTTTATTGCTTTTACGTTTGTTTTTATTTTTACGGGTACCTTTATGTTTACTTTTACGAGTCTGTGTTCTTACTTTATTTTATTTTATTTTACTTCAGTCGAAGTTCTCAGAAATCAAGGGGCCCCACACCCTGGGGCTAACACTTGAACTCTATATGAGATATATAGATATTCGAATGTTCCATTAAAGTTCTTTATCTCTCAAAAACACTGAGTTAGTAAAGAAATTGAGAACATAATTTTCCTCTCCCCATTTAACCATTTTCATACGTTGTAGTATATCTTTCGTTTTGGTCTCTTGGTCTTACTGGATTCCAGGACAAGAATTTATCTAGTCTGGTGGAGCACCCAACTTCATGCTATTACTTGAGGTAATATCACTTGGAGAAGGTGCACCATTCCTCGTAAAAGCTAATGTGCGTTAGGCATAGTAAGGAGATCTTATTTGGACAGCGAATACTATGTGATTTTGAATATTTGGTCAGGGTTTACTTCTATGGAAAAAGTATCCTCATACCAGGTTGTTCTGTTAAAGCCCTGTAAAGAAAGACCTTAGACACTCGAGGATAGTGTCTAGTAGGCATTCAAGTTCTCTCCACATATGTGGGTGTGTGTGTATGCTCTTACGTATGTTTGTGCAGTTCACTGTTGTATGTGTATGTAGGTGCGTGTTCTTATCCTCACACCGTTTCTTTTGCCTTGGAAGTCTTTTTTTGTTTTTGTTTTTTGTTTTTTTACTTTTCGTATGATTTTCGCGCGTTTTTCTTATACGTTTTGTTAATTTTTGTATATTTTTCATTTTTTTTTTAACATGTTTTGCTTCATTGTTTGTTTATGGACGTTTTTTTTAGTTTGTTTTTTAGTTGTGCTCTTTTAGTTTTTGAGGTGAACAATGCTATTAATATTTTTTGTTTATTTCGTGTTAATTCTTTTAGGTTCTAACTGCTCTACAGTTGTTTCGCAGAAAAAAAAAACAAAAAACAAAAAAAAAAAACAAAGATTAACTTTTGGAGGTAAGTATCAAAATGTTATTCGAATGATATATCTTATTAAAGCATCTGCTTTTAAAACATCCCCCGACGAAAAAGAATTGTACCTCTGTCGCCTTTTTTTTAAAACAACACACACACACACACACACACACACACACACACACACACACACACACACACACACACACAAACACACATACACATACACACACAAAAAAAGAAAACAAAAAAAACAAAAAAACAAACCAAACTAAAACACGAAAAAAAAAAACAACACGAACACAAAATAAAAGCCGCGCTTCATATTGTTAAAATATATTCAGAAACAGAAACGCAAACAGCGTATGTATATCGCATGTCTTTATATTTTTTGCAACAGTTGCAATTCTTTTGTTTTCGCGGTATCACGTTAACGAAAGAATAAAACTTTTTGAGATTCTGTTGCGTGAATTACTTTTACTAGCAAAACTAAACCACAAAATAAGACGCACTTTGCGATTAAGGTGGTATTTTCAACTTGATAATTGTTGTTAGACATAAAGTCAGCTGATTCTAACCTAGTCGTTAATATTTAGGGACCCAACACGTTGCAGACTCCGTCGCAAGGAACATAAGAAAGGAAGAGAAGCGAATTCAACTTGCTGTTTCATGTTTTCACAAAATACCTTCATTCCCCCTTCTCCTCTCTGCTGTGACGTCATCCACATGTCTCTAACGTGAGCGTCGGTCTGTGCACACGTTCTTTTTGTAATATTTTTGCTTCTTCCTTGCCGTGACGTCACCTCGCACACGACGCAATCATTTGCACAGAGCTGCCATACGCGCGTTCATGCGTTACATTACTTTCGAGAACACAAAACAGAACAATTAGTATATTAATATTTTTTTGTAATTGGACTGAGGGATGGGGGTCCTCTTATTAACACAATATCTCCCGCAAGAACAGTTCTAAAATTTATTTTAAATCGATATTTATCCAATAATTGCCCTTTTTTCCAAACTGGCCAAAATGGCCGTCTTTCTTTCTTCCGTTTTCCTAAAGTGATAAACTTAACGTAAAATGATCACCCGTTTCCGAGCCATTCTAATTATTTTGAAGCAGTTAACTGAAGTTTTTACCACTGACTCAAAGCCTAACCGGCAATATCATAAAACCACAAGTAATCGCTTTATTTTTCGTATTATCACCCGGACAGGGTTAGTAGTAGGAAGGAGTCGTGTCTTTTATGACTTTTGACAATGAAATATTTTATACTACAGTTTGACCAGGAAGATGAACATAGCCAAAATTAAAAACAAACAAAATCCGTTACCTGTTCTTTAAACACTCTATGGTTCGGAAGAGATGATCATTTTATGTTAAATTTATATGCGAAACTTTTTTTTCAGATTGTTTACATTCGCAACAAAAAGTTATAATTGCGATTGGCGAACAATGCAAACAGAAGAAAAAAAACAACGATAATTTCATAAGAATACAGTATTTACATGTACCGTTTTACACGTAACTATTAAAATTAAATAAAAACATTACCTATAAACACTAATAATTATTTAAAAATATATATATTAAACGATTTGTTTAGGAAATTAAGGAGTAGGTTCAATTTCACACTTAAATTTAACGTAAAATAAACGTCTTTTCCCGCTAGTGTTTTGGGCAGTTTTTTATTTTTTTTTATTTTATTACATTTTCACCCCAAACAAGGCAAATTGCCACTTTGGTGTAGGGGGCTACTATCAGGGGCAACAACTACTGGGGTACTATGTAGGGATTTGGGCAGCAAGGTGTCAGTTAACTAAAACCAAAATATTTTTTTCTATTAGAGATAGATAAATTTTCCCCACTCTTTATCCGTGCCAAAATCAAAACGTAGATTCTATGAACAGAGTTTCTTTCTTAGAAATGCATGCCTGCGGAACTCTGTTCCGTCTGCCTGCTTCCCACCTGACTATAACCTGAATGTGTTCAAGTCCAACGTAAATATATTCATGACGAACCGCCCCCTTAAGTAAACACTTCATTAAATCTCCACACTAACGTACTGTACTTGCAATAACCCTTATCCCTGAGTGACTTCTGGGCCTTGATAAGTGACGATCACCGTGTAAAAAAAAAAAAGATGATGACTTTTATGGTTTGACAACGCAAAGAAAATCGATTGCAGAAATAACTCTTTTGTGAAATCACGTGCGCTCTCCCGCTCGACATCAAACGCTGTTTCCATAGTCTTCTGCTTTTTCGTCTTCTCTTCTTCATATAGAAATACCCAATTTTATTGTAGGGGGAGAGGGGGCGAGTACTCTGTGCTTTTCTCGGAGCCGATGTTTACACCAGTGGTTCCCAAGCTTTTGTTACACGGCGGCAGACTATTGAGTTTTTTGTTTAATTTTCGTGGAACGCCTATCACAAAACATACATATTCTCTTCTGGGCATGTCGTTATCTCTCACACTGGCGGCTGCGCAGGGGACGCTCACGAATTTACGAGAATATAAAGTAAAACAAAACAAAAACCCAAATACATTCTGCAAATATCAGTCGCACCATGTGTGTGTGTGATACCATCAACCATTTATACGCTAATGTCCATATTTTTGATACGTTCTGTCGAGGCTGGGTTTATCTTGATCTTCTAAAGCTCTTTCAGCTGTATCAAATTCGCAACTGTCCTCAATTGTCGCAAATACCAAACTGTCTGTGAACTGTCTCATAACTGTCGTAAACTGTCGCAAAATTCACAGCCACACCTAAGACTGCCCGTAAACTAACTTTAGATATAATATATCTACCTTTTATATCGGGTCTTTTGTCTGCCACACTTTGATCAATAATCCAATTCAACTTCCTTTGTGTACTCTGGCGAACAACTTCCTATCCGTTGTTCTACTGATAAACCTATTTCCTCTTTTTTGTTATATTTTCCCTCTTTCTTTTTACTTCCTAATACTTGGGTGGAACTTTGATAGCATTACAACACTATTAGTTTTTAGTGATTTAAAGCTATACTATCTCATATAAGAATGAACAGCTCTTACCTTAATTAGGTTTATGAATTGACAAAAGCTTTCTCGCAGACTCCACTTAAGAGTTACTCTGGGATAGGAAGTTGTATTTCGACACATTTTCATCATGAAATAACAAAGGATAAATTTCAAATAAAAAAAAAAGCTTCAACTCTAAATTAAAATAGAAGCTGAACATTAAATAAAAGATACACGTAAATAATGCTAATAAGATTTTAATTTGAATTCAGTTTTTGTCAATTTCTAATTCACGCGAACATTTTTAATTTGAAGGTTAGCTTTATAATTTTCTATATAACTGTTATGGCTGATGGTTAAGGAAAAATAACACGGACGCGGATATCAGGTAGAATATTATATCTCTATCTCTACTATTTTTTAAGGTCGTTTTTTTTTATTTTGATTTTCGATTATATCGAACGAATTTCTGTACAAAACATATTTAAGAACACTGCCAGACATATAAATTACTTTTGTGTTAAATTTGAAAAAGATCAGCTCAGCCGTTTTGGAACCTATGTGGATGGAACTCAAACACACACACACACACACACACACACACACACACACACACACACACATAAAAGTGACTTTTATGTGTGTGTGTGTGTGTGTGTGTGTGTGTGTGTTTGAGTTCCATCCGCATAGGTTCCAAAACGGCTGAGCTGATCTTTTTCAAATTTAACACAAAAGTAATTTATATGTCTGGCAGTGTTCTTAAATATGTTTTGTACAGAAATTCGTTCGATATAATCGAAAATCACAATAAAAAAAACGACCTTAAAAAATAGTATTTCTCTCTTATAGGGCCCTGTCGATGGGGCATTAGAATACGCCGACTGCCTCCCTGAAGAGGGTAAAAGTCCCTCAATGGGGGTCCTGGATATGACCTTAAACTATATCCAGTGGTGAGGCCCCAGCTTGTGGGCTTTGGGGAGTGTGGATCCATCCTTTTATTACCATTGCTCCCAGGTCCACTCTGACCCGGAGTGGTAGTACCTGTTAGGGTCCCAACTATGGGTTAAATAGAAACCGACGTGAAAATAACAAATATATTCTATCAAAAGAAAATTTCTTAAAAATCTTTGGATTTGGCATTAAATAAGCCGAAAAGGGTTGATATGCCGTAAAACAAAAACAACCAACCAACCAACCAATTCTCTCTTATAAATAAAACAGAAGAATTACAAATAATAAAATCTCAGCAAATCATTTCTTCTTTAAAACATTGATTTATTGTCATCTGGAGATACAACTCAGTGGTAGAGCATTCGACTGCAGATCGAATAATCTCCTGTTCAAGCCCGGTGTACCTCACCATTTTATTTTATTTTTTTTTTCTCATTAATGAGTTCAATTTACGCCAAAAGAAGAGGTACCATTTAAAATCACTGCAAATCATTTTTTCATCTGCATATTTGAAAAGTAAACATTAATCAGAAATTACTTTTCCAGGGCATTCATCGTTTCTCACACACAGAGACAAAATCACTCGGTGAAATCACTAATTTTTAAAATCAAATCGATTGATTGCCTGCTTTAGTTTGGGACCCACTGCGGCGCACCGAGAGGAAGCTTCACATACCTACCCGCAGTGACTTAGTCCACAATACATTGTAGTCCATATTGCACTGTAGAGAATCTACTGTTGATTTTATAAAATTATCTGTAAAAAATGGCTTCACTTAAAGTTTTAAATGTAAAAGTTAAGTATAATTGTTAACTTGTGCTCTAAATAGAAATATTTATTATGAACGCGTCTTATAAAAGAATTTACAGTTGATTTTATAGGCTGGACCTTTCTGCTTGCGCGGTTATGAAACTTTCTAAATCTACTTTTGGTATTAGACTGTGCAAAAGTATCAAACCCAAGTATCAGATGACGTGATATTGTAAACCAACACAGACGGAATTTGATGAACGACATTATCATTATTTTCTTCTTTTTATTTGTTAATTGTTTTGCGAATTATTCCATCGGGCAAATCATTCCTATACTATATAATAATCAATAGAATCGATTGATTCTATAATAATACATATACAATCTGCATAAATTAAAATATCAGGGCGGCCTTCTAGTTTGTGATAAAACGCAGTACAAGAATAATTGCATAGCTTTCGCTCAGAGTAAGTAACAACATTTGTATGGTGTAGAAAATCTAATTCGTAGATAGATCTACCCAACAATAATAAATTAATCTTGATTTTCTCCCGAGCCTACAGTTTCGATCGGAAAATAAACGAGCACTCCCTAAATAAATATTTCACAATCACCACACACAACATTACTCACACCATGTGTCGGTAACCTATGTGTACACTTCTTTTCCGTACACAAATAATTACATTTATTCCGATCCAAATGCTTCTCTCAAATAAATATTCCTGGCAAATCTTTGCACTCTCTATCCATCAAGTCATTCGACTCTCTCAATATCAGCACCCATATTTTTTAAGCTGATATCCTTATTTTTATAGTACCGCTTTCACTCGGAAGTAATAATGATGGCGGATCAGAATTGCTATAAACAGAAGAATTTTACATAAAACTATAACACCATGGTTACATAATGTTCATTTACTTAAACAGGCTATTTATAAGTAATATATTTCTTTTAAATATTACAGACCAATTAATCTATAAAAGCTCTATTAAATAATATGCCGAATTATTATTGCAATTAAAGTATTCCATAACATCATGATTTATAAATTCTTCTTTTCAGATCTACAAAGGATCAAATTTGCGATTAACAAACGAATTCATATTGATGGCAACCTTCTGTCTAAAAAGACAATGATATTCTGTATCTAGTCCGGTGCACTGCAGCATTTGCTGTGGTTATACTGTTCAAAGGTAGAATTTGTACCCTGATGCAAACCTAGGTGGGTGATAAGGAGACTTAGTTTTGCCCACTTACCAGGATCCCCATCTCAATGTTGCAGACAATGTCTGACGGAAAGACGAGCAAATACAGTCGGAGGCAGCACAGCTATAGGAGTTGCTGGAAGGGTGTCACAGTGCTTCACCATTTGCACCCTTGAGACTCGAACCAGAAATAAATGTCTAATCCAAATGGGATTGTTATTGGGATTTACTTCCTTAGCCTTTGCCTTTCCCAAGTTATCCACAAAGTAGTGGAGCTATTTGCCATAGTTGATTTGCGATTAACAAACGTATTAAACACTTTAAATTTCGTCCAACTATATTAATTAATTATTATATTTATACAAACATGTCTTTAAACTATTATTTAACGATTTATATATAAAACGTTAACTATAATAAACTATTTTTGCACATATTTTTTACATTTGAGCTAATAATTATAAATTGAGCCTTTTATTTTAAAGTTGATCTTTTGATCTTTTTATTTTTAAGTAGATCATTCGATCTTTTTATTTTCAAGTTGATCTTTTGATTCGAAGTTGAGGTTCTAAAATTGAAAGTGAACTTTTTATTTTAAAGTTGGCCATTTTAAAATTAGTTAAGTTAAAGTTAAGTTTTTAAATTAGTTAAGTTTTAAAATTAGTTATTATTATTATATTTATACAGACATATCTTAAAACTATTATTTAACCACACACACACACATACACACACACACACACACACATATATATATATATATATATATATATATATATATAAAAGCGAAAATGTATGTATGTATGTATGTTTGTGTCTGCTAAAAACTTTCGACAGGCTGAACAAAAATTGATAAACTTGATCTCATATGAAAGCCCCATCCTTCGCCCGACAAATATCGAAAAATGTGCCAAAAAATGTTAATTTTTTCACCCTGAAATCAACACTTTTCTACAGGGGGGGCAGCAAAAACCGTCCTCTCATGACGAGATCAGTTCTACGCATGCGTCAGACGACGTCATACCCTGATTTAGTTTAAATATTTGAAGAACTGACACAATTTCATGTACGTCGTGTTAGGTCAGTTAGTTAGAGCGTTGGGTCATTATCTATACGTTTTGGGTTCGAATCGTAGTGTGAGATCTCTATTTTTTTCGATTTTTAAAATTTTAATATTGAAGCAGGGTTAATTTAAGCCATTTTTCACGTAACCTTCGTTTTTCTGTTTTTTTTTTTTTACTTCGCTTATTCTTAGGTTTTCATTAACAGCCCCAGCCCCGACCGACCACACACACCCAAAAACACCCGGGTACCCACCGATTTTTAAAATTTTAATATTGAAACAGGCTTATTTAAGCCATTTTTCACGTGTTTTTTTATTTTTTTATTTTTTAGATTTTTTAAAGTAGTTTTAACGTTCGTTTTTCTGTTTTCTTTTTTGTTTTTGTTTTTCCGATTTTTACGTTTAAGATCGTTCGTTTGCCTTACGTTAGTTTTTTCGTGATTTATTCTTATGTTTTGATTACCCCCCCCCGCTTTATTTTTCAGATAAGTTTTAACGTTCGTTTTCCTTTTTTTTTGTTATTTTTTTACTTCGCTTATTATTAGGTTTTCATTAACACCCCCACCCCCGATCACACACACCTACAAACACTCGGGCAACGCCGGGTATCCTCCCCCGCTAGTTTATATATAAAACATTAAATATAATAAACTATTTTTGCACATATTTTTACATCTGAGCTAATAATTATAAATTGAGCCTTTTATTTTAAAGTTGATCTTTTGATCATTTAATTTTCAAGTTGATCTTTTGATTCGAAGTTGAGGTTCTAAAATTGAAAGTGAATTTTTTATTTTAAAGTTGGCCATTTTAAAATTAGTTAAGTTAAAGTTAAGTTCAAACCCGGTGTACCTCACCATTTTATTTTATTTTTTTTTTCTCATTAATGAGTTCAATTTACGCCAAAAGAAGAGGTACCATTTAAAATCACCGCAAATCATTTTTTCATCTGCATATTTGAAAACTAAACATTAATCAGAAATGACTTTTCCAGGACATTCATCGTTTCTCACACACAGAGACAAGATCACTCGGTGAAATCACTAATTTTTAAAATCAAATCGATTGATTGCCTGCTTTAGTTTGGGACCCACTGCGGCGCACCGAGAGGAAGCTTCACATACCTACCCGCAATGACTTAGTCCACAATACATTGTAGTCCATATTGCACTGTAGAGAATCTACTGTTGATTTTATAAAATTATCTGTAAAAAATGGCTTCACTTAAAGTTTTAAATGTAAAAGTTAAGTATAATTGTTAACTTGTGCTCTAAATAGAAATATTTATTATGAACGCGTCTTATAAAAGAATTTACAGTTGATTTTATAGGCTGGACCTTTCTGCTTGTGCGGTTATAAAACTTTCTAATTATTCGAAGTTGAGGTTCTAAAATTGAAAGTGGACTTTTTATTTTAAAGTTGGCCATTTTAAAATTAGTTAAGTTAAAGCTAAGTTTTTAAATTACAAATTGAGATTTTTAAAAAAGTTAATCTCTTTTTTTAATTTGAGGTTTAATTTTTTTGAAAATTTGATGATGAGTTTTAGATTTTGCTATTGAACTTTTATTTTAAAAACTCATCTTTTTAAATATGACGTACACTTTCTAAATTTGATGTTCAGTTTTTAAATTTGAATGTTAACTTTTTATTTTTTAGTAGATTTTTTAAATTTTAAGTTTGATTTTTTTTTTAATTTGACGTCACTCCAGACAAGACATGAGACCACTTGATGTCTTGATTTACAGATATAAAAAGTACTACTTCAAGGTCAGAAACTTGTTAAGAGGTGTTAGATTGGATTTGTTGTGACCTAGAAAACAGCAATTCCTCTTTGTTTATTAGAAGCATCGCTCATGGAATGTGAGAACTAAAGGACAAAAGAAGAAAAGCCAAAGTTGCTCGGTTGTTGAAAGTAAACCCAAGACTCTAATCTCTTTCTACTCTAATTAAAATATAATGTAGGGTTTAGTTAATAAGAAACCCTTGAGACTCGAACCGGAAATAAATGTCTAATCATAT